>NC_048416.1:14560783-14614821 GCF_013103735.1 Etheostoma cragini | reverse complement strand
TGATTGGCTGCTTAGAAATTAAGTGTTAACGAGCAGTTGGACAGGTGTACCTAATAAAGTGGCCGGTGAGTGTATAAGAAGTGAGATGTGTCATTTTTTTCTTCTTTACCTGCTAGAGTGTTTCTTGTTGCGTTACATCTCAGACATTCAAGAGGAACACAGGTAGAGCCAGCGCCTACCCAAATAAAGTAAAGAATAAATAAAATAAAATGTATATGTGTAGAGCTAAACAAACATACATAATTATGGGGAAAAAGAACATGTGGTATACATACACTTTATATAGATGTATAACTGTAAAATAAATAAGTGGCTCCTTACCTATGAGGAGATGCCCAAGAAAAAGATATAGCGATTCCCATCTCATAACCATTCTATGTTGAAAAAGACTTGTTAATTAAATTACTTTAGCCTATGAACACATTTACCAGTAGATTGAGACTCCTTATCAATACATCCTAATCTATAAGATTAAAACATAACAATATTTAAACATATTAGAAATAGAAAATATCACAGCATTTAAATATCAAAAGAAAGGCTGAACATGCTGAAATGTTTTTCTTGTTACCTGGTGGTGTTGTCTCCTCATACACGCACAGTTGACTGGTGAACTGCAATGTTTTGCCTAACCTAATGGTCTTTGCGTCACAAAAGGCATAGCAGATTATAAACACTGATATCAATGCAAATAAATCATTCCCTGAAACTTCATGGCACCAACAATATCCCTGTGTATGTGTTATAGATGGGAGTGATGGAAACAGTGACAGTAGTGTGCTGCTGCTTTTTATGTTGTTAGGTTAAATAAGGGTATGTTTTACACTTCTTACAAACAAGAAATAGACAGAGAAATGGACAAACACAGGAATATAAAAGACAGATATAAAGAAGAGTCTCACTTTGCCCGACCCTAGCTGAAACATAACCTGTTAGAAGCAAAACAGTGGTTTACTGATGCAAACGATCCACGGCCTTTGCAGACTCACCATATCATGTGACACATACTAGGGTTAACTTTGCTCAGACGTTTTGGGATTAGGGCCAAATTGACTGAATTTGAAGAATTGAAGCTTGAAAATACAATATTATCTTTCATTGAAGTCATGGCCTTTATGCCATATTTATTCATTCAGTTGCCAGTAGAGAGTGCTGCTGTTTATACATCTTTTTTCTTGAAACTTATTCCTTCAAGGTCATGGGGAGCTGGAGCCTCTCCCACCAAGCACTGCGGAAGAGGTATGAGGCAAGGTGCACACTGGACAGATGCAAAACATAAACGCTATCACACTCTTAAACAGCCCCAATATAGAGTTTTAAACCTGCACGTGTTTGGGCTGTGGAAGGAAAGTAGAGCATAAAAAAACAAAAAACAGACACAAGGTGACTATGCAAACTCCACATAACCAAACTGGTTTGTGCATTAATTTCACTTCTAAATCACATTCACGTTGCCACTCTTTTGTCAAAGATATTGCAGCACTGGAAAGAAGATTAGGTTAAATTAAACCTTCCCTCATCAATTTGTGTTTCCTGTAATCCTGACTTCAACCAAAATTTACCATAACTCCATTAGTCCTGTTTGTACATGTGTGTATCTTTGGCTAATTTCCGTTGTAATAAGCTAACCCGAAGTTCAGCCAACTGTTTCTAGACGTTAACATACAGGCGTTTAGGCCTACTGTCCCAATGGGAAAATTCAAAAGATCCCCACTAACACAGAACGTTTAGGGAACGTTAGGGAACGTTAGTTATTGGTTCTCGAAAGGTTAGTTCGAACCAAACCAAAAACTAACGTTTTGAGAACGTTCCCTCCAGGTTATAACGTTCTCTAAACGTATGCTTACAGTAGCATATGCTACTGTAAGCATGCTAATTTATGACACATTATCACGTTAACTCAACAGATAATGTAAGCAAATGAGCAAGCCGTTCACGAGGGCAACGGGTGCGCAGCTAATTAAAATAACCTGCTTCACCTGGGTCCTCAGCTCGTGCACATGTCAAGACTCAGCAGACAGGTAAAAGCTGCTAACTAACTTGATCTGTAAGCTTCCAGCGCTTTCATCTGTCTCTCGTCTTGGCTCGCAGTGTGTGTGTTTTCATAAAGATGGTCGCTTTTAGAGGACTTTGTCACAGGTTCTCCCGACTGGCTAAAGTTGCTGCGCAAAAGCAATTTAAGAAACATGACAAATGGTGCACCATAACCACTGGCATGATGGCGGACAAAAAGGTAATGAAAATCACTTTACTCAAAAGCTAATTAGAGAGTTCGTGCAAACAGTGTTTCCAAGTTAACGAAGTGTATTGTACAACTTGAATTTGCACTACTTGGGATTTCTGTACATTCATATAATTGCTGCAGGTGCAGAATAATCCTCATCACTCACAAAATGATGAACTCCTTGTGCTTTGTGTACCAAACCAAATGGAAATCTGCTCACAACTTTTTTTTTTCTTTTTTTTTTTCTGCTAAAAAACTGTTACTTTCAGATGTTGAATTTGTTTTAAAAAAGGAAGCATTGTTTGACAGATGTAATGCTAATGGTACTTGCTTCTACAAGATGCAGAACTGCATCTTATAAGTTGCATCTATTAAGTTTGGTGACGTTTGGAGAGACCATGAATTTAATTGTAGGCCCTATTACCACCTTTAAAGGAAGTGAACATCAGGAGGAGGCATTGTGTTGTGTACTTTTAATGTCTTTATCTCAATGACTTCCATGTAAAAGGAAACTTCCTTTTGACTAGAAAAAAGAAGAGTATTAGAGTAGTCTTAGATTTTTTTTTTTAATGGTTGAAGCTGTGTCAAGTAACTCGCACAATGACTGAATCAAAAATGGAAAGAGCTTGTTTGTCTTGTCGGTGTTCCCACATCATAGTGTTTCTCAAGACGTAGGCTAAAAACAGTTTGATCATAGTAACCATACTTCCTCTTTTGTGGCCTGTTGCTATGGCGAGACTTCCCTTCCAGGCAGGAAGTGACAGGAAGGCGCGTGTGTGTGTGTATATGTATGTGTGTGTGTGTGTGTGTGTGTGAGAGAGAGAAAGAGAAAGAGATATGTTTGTCTCAGTCATGTTTGGGTGGAGCACTTTACTGTGTCCCCTGACAGTGTGCACATCACAAAGACTTTAGCTTGTAGTCTGGTGTCTGAGCCACCATGGCGAAGAACTGTAATGCTCTAGGGATTCCTATGGGCCACATGGTAAGTTGGCAACACTCTCCTTAGGTTTGGTTTGGTTCTGCATCTGTTATTTGGATTTAGTGGATTGTATATGCATTTATGCTGTATAAAGGCGGAAACTTTATCAGCCCTTACATTAAGGAATTTCAGGACTGTGAGTAGGCAACTGTGAGGAATACATTGGAGTTAATGTGTTGGATATCTGTCAGTTTTAACCCTGTGATAATTCGGTCAACCGTAATGTTTTTGTTGCAGTTTTGGACCACTTTTTTTTTTTTTTTTTTTTTTTTTTTAAACTGTGCTCATACAGTTGAGTTGACAGCCAGGTCAAAATACCTTAATGTTGAGTATGATAGAGCAGTTTCTTGTGTTGGCTTGTATTGTCGGTCTTAACTCCTCAGAAGTGCCAGAACCAATCAGGCTGTGCGGTTGGTTGCTACTGAAAGCACTCCAGGCCTGCTTCAAGACAGAAGTGGAAACCAAGTAATGTCTGTTTGTCATGTTGGCTTCAGTCTACTCTGTGTGAGACCATCATGTTTCTTGAATTGGTTCAGTGCTACAAAAGGTTTGAAAGTGTGTAAATAAAAATGTATTTCACAGGAGCAGAGAAGACCTTGATGTTGCTATGGTTCTGCAATTTTGCATTTTGAGTATTGGTAAATGTTCCTATAATTGCTGCATTAGACTCTCACCCTCACATTGTGTTTGTGCTCATTTTGTCCCTCCTTCAAAGGATTTGCAGAGAATCCTAATCCTTAGATATTGTTCTCTGTAGCAGTGTATGAGACCATGAGGATTTGTTGGTCTGTGTAGAACTGTGGAAAAAGTGTGTGTTGGGGTCTCCTTTGAAGTGCATTTGTAGGCATTGACATGTCGCCAGAGTTTGAGAAGCAGAGCAAACAAGTGAAGAGGTGGTGCCACAGTGGAGCTCAACACCTGCAGAAATTGCCAGCCCGTGTCAGCCTTATATTGGCAAAAATTTAACAATTGCCAATAGCTGTTGTGTTTGGGCTGTTGTCAAGCAGTAGCACAAGAATTAAAAGGATTTATTCTCTTTGCATGCAGAATATCTTCCCACTGAATATCTTCAATGTGGTGGGTAAATTCCCCTTGTGGTAAAGAGTTTTTGACCATATTTTTCTACAGGAGATGAGTCTCATGGTCTCAATCATTTGGACTCAGTTTTTTTTTAGTAGCATTACTGTATGTTAAGATTAAAGTTCTCTCACTCACTCTCATCAAGACATGCGCCCCTCTTTTTTACTTCACAGTTGGCTCAGTCACGCTGTGGATACCTTATGGGTTATTCTAGAAGCAAGGTCAAGATATGCGGGACTGTCTATGAAATCCTTGCTTTAGCTAACTTAAGAGTTGATTCATGTTTTTATAAAACCATCCCAGAGCCAAAATGATCAGAAACATTTCAATTCTGGTTTCTACAATAAAAAAACATGTGCATGAATGACAAAGGATAGATCACGTGAATTCATGATAAAGATGTTATTAACACAATATGAAGAATGTAAATAATTAAAGGCAAGATATAATATTAATTTTATAAAGGCAACAATTATCACCACAAAAACCAACCAGCAGAAGTGATTAGCTTACTGGTAATATGATTAAACATTTCAAACCATTAAACAAACAACTATTGAAGCAAGATGCTTGTCATGTTTTTCAGAATGAAAGTGTTCTGTAAAAGCACTCAGATTGTGCCACTTGACAGGTTTCACAATATTCTTAATTTGGTGGAAATACAACCCTTTAAAAAAAAAAAAAGATGACTATAGCCACCACTATAGTCTCATACAGGCTGGTGTACAGTTTTCTTTCAAGTGTATTTATTTTTTTATAACTTCTACACTCACGGCTGGTTGCCACTCACAGGACTAACCTAACATAGTAACAAACAGTCAATCACATTCACAGTTTAGAGTTAGAGTGTTGGAGGCAAGCTGAAACCCCAGAGGAAACCCAGACAGACCAGATACCGTGTAAACGCCCCCACAAAGCCCTCTTGATTGAACCCAGGACCATGGTGCTGTGAGCCACTCAGCACAGGCCCCGGGTTTGGTGCAAAGAGTTGACAGCATTTATTGGCAGCATTTAACTATGAAAGACTTTGAAGTGAAACAGAGATAACTTTACAAGATATGATCTTTGTGAGCTCTAAAAGCTGAATGAGAACCTTTTTGTCATCAGTGTCACAACCACTTCCTGTGAAAACAGCCTTGACTGATTGCACTACATTGTAACATACTGTAGAGAGAAATGGCTAAAAACATGCAGCTGGTGTTCACATTTCACTTCCTAAATGTGTGCCTCTGTGCTTTTGTTTTGAGCTATATGTGTCTAGCTTCTGTGTTTGATACATTTAATTACACTGCTTTGTGCTTTGTTTTTTTTTTTTTGTTCTGTGCTTTAGTTTTAATTGCAGCCTCCTAGAGTAGTCTTCAAAATTTTTTAGGCCAGGGACCCCTGACCTGAAAGAGGGATGGAGCAGAGACCCTCTACTGCATATTGTATTAAATTGCAAAGATGGTGGTGATTGCGCAGTGGATATGTCACCACATCCCTTTGGTGTGGGAGACGGTGTACGAATCAATCCCGCAGCAATACATCAACCAATGTGTCCCTGAGCGAGATACTTAAGCCCCAGTTGCTCCAGTTGCGTGGGCCTCTCTTAACACATACCATTTGATGGTACATACAATACTAAGCTATTACAATGCTAATTATTGTCATTCATTCATCATGTTTTAATGTTAGACATGCATGCAACACAGTGAATCTCCAAGCTTAACTGTATCTGGCTACCTTACCTAAAAGCCAATAAGCCTGTCATCAATGTTGTGGACATTGTTGATAATAGTATGATGGACTCAGGTTTATGTATATTTTCAGACGTAACAATAACTTGGGGCCCTCCTGCAGTAACTCCAAGGACCCCCTAAGAGTGACAGCCTCTGTGAGGTGTTTCCATCTTATCAGATGTTTTGTTTAGTATTGTTCTCTACCTGATCTCTCCACCTCTCTATTTACAGAGCCAGGCAGTGTCGGACGGAGGTAAGCGTGAACAAACGACGTGCTCGCTGACAATCCTGTAAATCTTGCATTTCTCTAAATTTGAAACATGTCCGTGCATGACATTAAGAAAGTATCTGATTCAGTCTCGTTCTTGGTCATGCTTTTTTTTTTTTCTGAGATGAAAAATGGGTGTGTCTGGATGTTTTGTAGAGTTGAACATGTCTGCGCGGGGCTGTGGAGGAAGCAGCTCCAGCCTTCCAGGGACTTCGGGCGCGGAGACCGGCCCAGGCAACAGTGTGCTGACCTGGGCCATCTCATTTGAGAAGCTGTTGGAGGACCCGTTTGGAGTCCAACAGTTCACGGTCAGACACACTCAACATGTGTTGTAATTTTAAGTTCAGGAATAATTCAGGTGTTGTTTTCCAACTACCTCTCCAAAGGTGTGCCATATGTTTTTACACATCTGCATGTGTCTCTTCTCCCCAGTCTTTCTTGATGTCTGAGGTGAGTGCGGAGAACATTTTATTCTGGCAAGCTTGTGAAAAATTCAGGAAGATCCCAGCCAGCTCCTTGGAAGAGGTATGATAATGTTTTCACGTCTTTTAATGTTGAACCATCTCACCCGTCATTTGTGATTCATTATGCTGTTGTCTGTTTACTCTGCAAAAGTTCCCCTTGATATAGTTTTAAAAAGAAAAGTTCCTTCATTTGAGTTTTCCTAACGTTGAATGTTTACAGTGAGGGCAACTTGGTTGCTATGTTGCTGAAACGGTTTGTCTGTAGTGAGCCCAGTTACAAAGTTTTTTTTTTTGCTTTGAAAGTAATTGCTTTTATGTTAATGTATGTTGTTCAGTTAATGAGCTGTAAGTAGCATTTATCAACAATTCAGTAACATTTTTATACATTTACTGTTGATCTCAATGATGGATTAATCATATTTTTGGGATGTTTACCTTTCTTTCAAACAGTTCCTTCAAATAAAAGTCACCAGCTGTGTAGCTTTAATAGCTATCGTCGACTTTTAATCTATTTTGTACCTTTTTCAGGCAGGCTTATTGCTTGGTTAGTTCAATTCTATTATAGAAACGTGTTGACACACATCAGTCGAGTTTCTGTGGTTCCTCAGCTCTCTGGGCAACGTATGCCTTTTAATGACTTAATGATTGTCTGACTTGCATTGGTGATGCTTGGGAAGGGTTAATTTAGTTATTGATACACTTACCAAGGAAAGCCAGTGTTTTTACATAATGAGTGGCTTCTTGGATGCGTATTGAAAGTTACATACTCAGATGAAATTTCAGGGAAATTGGTTGAGGGTGTCATTGGGGTTTGTATCTATCCTGATTTAAAATGATCTATTTAGACACAATGATTAGCAAACATTGTAGTTATATCTGTACCTTCTGGAGGTTTCAGTCTGATTGAGCTGTTGTGTTCCCAGCTGAAAACAGCAGCTCGCTCCATCTACAACACCTACCTGTCTGACAGCGCTCCATACTCGGTCAACATCGATGACACAGCCAAGACCGAGGAGAAGGACCTGGAACAGCCCACACCTGACATGTTTAACCAGGCTCAAGCACAGGTCTGGACACCACACTCCCACTGTTACTGAGTAATACAGTTATTATTTGTTAGTGGCCCTTCTGACTATGTGCACATCTGCCCCTGCTTTGTGTCAGATATTTAAACTGATGAAGATGGACAGCTACAGGCGCTTTGTGCGCTCTCCGCTCTACCAGAGCTGCACCTTGGGAAGCGTAGAAGGTAAACTTGTACCTCAGCTTTCTACTGAGCCAGTCCGAATGGGATCCTGGGAGGAGGTGGCCACCAGAAGTCCCTTAAGTAACAAGAAGGTAGAGTGATGGGATGTGGCAAGGGGAGGATGGGTGGACTGAGTGGCAGGGTGGGTGTTAGAGGGTTGGAACTGTGATTCTTGTTTTAATTTGGCTGTTCTTGCATTTCTTTCATCCCTGTCTCAAACAGAACAAGAAGACAGGCTCAAACAGTCTGCCAAGTGGCAAGAGTGCTTCGGAGAAACAGCGACCGAAAAGAGACTCATGGGGAGGTAGTGGTTGAACATCTAGTTCTTTTACGTTATGCCTTGATTTACAACCGGTGACTTTCTCGTAATTTCTCCCTAACTCTCTTCTGGTTCTTTTCCTCCATCCATAACAATAGATTCATCCAACACCCATAGTTCAGTGTCCCGGAAGGAGTCCAATATGTCAGTCAAGTCAAACAGTAGTGTGGAGCTTGGCTCCCTCTACCAGCAGATCGAGGTCAGTGCATTTGTGACAATGGGGCACACATGAATGATAAAATGTAGTCATTAAGGTGACAAATCTCAGTTAAGAGAAAAATCTGCCATATAGTGCCTAACTCCATTATTATTTATCACTCGAGTTCTTCCCTCTCTTTTTCATCTGTGATGTAGAATGGCAGATCACCTCCTCAGTCTCCAGAACAGGGTGGTAGAGGTGGAAGTCGGATAGCGGTGGAGGGAGGCTACTGCTGTGTCTACCTACCCGATGGCAGTGCCTCCCTGGCCCCTACACGCAATGGCCAACCCATCAAAGACATGCTGACTAGCCTGTGCGAGAAGCGAGGCTTTCCGCTGAAAGATGTCATCATCTACCTTCATGGCAAGGATAAGGTGAGCACTTAGCTACTCTGTCTGCAACACCAACCAAAGCTTTAAATCAACAAACTGTTCAGAAATATCTACGGTACCACACTGCAAAGTTGTTTTGCAACAGGCAGTGTGAGAAAGATGGCCGCTCTCTCTTCCTGTTCTAACATCCTCAATTTCTTGCTCCCTCTTTTCATTTCTGAAACTTTGTGACACCTATTTAAAAGTATCCCCAGTTCATGGTGACGCCTCTGAAAGTCACCTCTCTCGGTCTGATACACCGTTGCTCTCTCTCTGCAGCAGCCCTTATCGCTGGACCAGGATTGCTCCGTTCTGAGGGATCAGCAAGTCTCTCTGGAGCTCAGGGTGACGTTTGCGTGAGTCAACTTTGTCACTTCCTTCGTTTGCTTTTTGCCACGTCTCACCACATTAGAGGGAAGTCCTTGTATTAAAAGCATACATAGATTAGTTATCATTTTCGTTGCATACATTACCAAATGGATTAATGAAACCAAATTTGGATTTCCTGCAAAGTTATTAGTGAGTGGCAGCTTTGGGTGACTAGATTTTAATGATGCTATACTGCTGTAGAAATGCATTAAGTGTTTGTGCTTTACTGCTTTGTGAGGCAGGTTATTGGAATTCATGTGTGTTTTAGGCTCGAGATTACTTTCACTGGTAAGACCGTTGGGATCATGGCAAAGTCCAGTAAGACGCTGCAGGATGCCCTCTCTGCAGTGCTGCAGAAACACCAACTCAAGCCGCAAGAGGCCGTGGTCACCATGGTAAGTGTCTGTATAGCCACATTTCCATCAAATACTTAAGGTAAAGTACCCTTGGTAACCGTGATAAACTGTACCATATGTATCAGAAAAGGATTAATTGCCAAGAAAGTAACTTACAAGGAATTTACCTTGGTTGTTGGTACATACCGAAACGAATAAGAAGAACAACAAATAAATACAGAAACAAAGATTAATTATTTCACCGTATAATAACACCTTGCCAGCCAGTCTAAGTAGTTTCTTGGATAAGTACATGATAATTATTTTTTTCTCAATTGTAAAGGAATAACTTTGAATATTAATATAGGCTACATGTCTAGTAAATTCACATTAATGACTCCCCTCTACTTGTGAAAGCAGCAGAGTTGCCTGACATTTTTAAATAAAACAACTTTTTTTAAAGTTCTGTCCTGTTGGCCCTTGTCCACCTCTACTGGTTACAGCAGCCGTTCCTAGGCAACCGTTTATGTGCCACTGTGCATGTAAACATTTATATTCAATCTGATTTCTTTTTGTTGTAAAATTGAATGTGTCACTATTTTCGTTCATGATGAGAATTACTCAATATTTGGAATGAATGTGTGTTTTTTCTCTCTTGTGCGTTAAGATCCTTTTTTAGTGGACTCTCTTCTTTATCACCACAAAACTGAAACGGATTGCCTTTTTTTTTTTCTTGTTTTAGGTTGGAGGCAGCGAGCCTTTGATCATGACCAGCACTGTGTTCAGACTAGCAAATAAGGTTCTACGACTTGAAAAAACCAAAGGTTAATACAAGTTTAATACCTACTTTTTTTTTTTAAATCAAATGTTTTACTTTCATTTGACCCAGAGAGAACTATGTTTACATCATATAACTACACTGCTCCCACAAGTTCACATGCAGCCTCAGGAAGTAAAGAAACCTACATGGCCAATGAGTTCAATCCAATCAGATAAAAGGCACATTTAAGCCCTCCAGCCACTGTTAGTTGTCGATGTTGGTAACACATTGATGATGCTCGGGGTATACTGCCTGTTCCCTGGCTGTGCCGCGTTATTCACGTAAATGTTTCTTTATGGGTCAGAGAAAGTGTTTCTGCATTTATTGGGTCTCACTTGCTCTTAGCTAGGGCTGATGTGAAAGTCTTTTTACTATCCACTTTTGTGCCCTGGTTTTTCTGCATGGCTGTCTGCATCTTCCTTTTTTCCTACTCTGATTTCTTTGTGTGTCTCTCTCTCTGTCTTCATTCTTTTCTATGGGGCTGAAATGTCTGGCTCCATTTGGCTTGCTGAGTGCTGTGTCACTTTGAGTTTACTTACCTCATTTCCAAACTGCTAAAAGACCAGAACCAACTTCACTTTGGATCAGCGCTCCCCACCTTAGCTCCATTCATTGCCTTTAGAAAGAGGGGAAGTGATTTGATTAGAGTGGAGGACCAGTTTAATTCTGGTCGAGAATATTTTATAAGGTTAATATCAGTGTTTTAACACAATTTGGAAGTTACTTTACGTAGTATCATCAGTATTTCACTAAATTTCTACTGAGAGAAGTACTGAGTTGTATTGTTTTGTGTGGTTTAATCAGGAAAAGACCAGACCAACAGAGGCAGTGGTTCTGCTGTGGCCACACAGGTAAGGAAGTGTTAATAGTCTGCTGAAAATCCAACAAACATCTTATTGCCATCATAAAAAACATCATCTTTTGTATAATACAGTCACACTTACAAGCCAAGCAGCTGGGATGCTGTTAGTTATCGCAATAAGAATATCATGGTTATTATTTAAACAAGGACATGATTTTGGAAGTAACCTTGGTGACACGCTTCATTACATTATATAGTTAACATGACAGCATCATGTCCTTTTTTGTTTTATCTATTGTACAGATCAAATGGATGTCTTTCTTTTGTTTGTTCTAAAGGTAAATAGAGTAGGGGATATCTTGGCATTAAGGACACGTGAAGCAATCACATTCACAGCATTATTTATCTCAGTCAAAATAAGTTGTTTGTGAAAGGATGCCTGTGGGATTTGACACCTGCAATCTATTTTGGTCCCAGGCAGGAGCAGTGAGGGCAGGAGGGCTGGAGTCCCAATCATTGCTGCAAACAGACAGAGCCAAGACTCAGTCCAACCCCGGTAAATACCGCGACATGGAGGGTAGGACATCTCGGCAGTATCTAGTTGGGTTTGGCGACATGGCAGTAGGCGTTGTAAGATGATAGATATTTGACGAATGTCCGATTTTTCCACAACATTTATAACAAGGAATCTATAGCAATAATATCTTTAACACATGTGAAAGATTCAACATTTTCTTAACTTGTGCTTGGCGGTTCATTCTTTACACAAAATAAATTCTAAAGACAAAGTCATACACAAAAGAACATAACTTTTTGTTTTGTTTTTCGTTTTGACAAAACAATCTCACCACAATGTACCTTTTTTTTTTTTTTAGAAGCTGTTGAATCATATCACATAATCTTTCTAAGCAGATGGAATTATAAAAAACTCCATCTAGTAAAGAAAGTTTGAAAAGCTACCAAATGGACCTCAGGGTGGGCTTGTTTTATCACCTGCTGTTTTTAAGGTCAAAATTAACTTTCAGTCTCAACTTTCTCAATTGAATTTCCTTAACATAAACTATATCAATGTTATTATATAAGCTGTGTTATTCATTTATTTTGCTATTTAAAATTGTATTTACCATGATAGAATATTTTTCTCCATATCAGCCACTCGCAGTATCCTGGCCAGGGGTTGGAAGACTTTAGATTTTAATATATACTATTTAATGAAATAACTCTTTTATATTTCTACCCAACTACACTCCCAACTTTGAAATATAAATAGGCAGATTAAAAATGGCAGTGTTAAGTATTTATTTATTTGAACCAAATGTCAGAATTAGCATTATATTTTGTGTGCCAGGGCTTCTGGACATGCTGTCGAGGGCTCAGTGCTGCAGGGTTGATGACCAGCGAGGCCTTTTGACCAAAGAGCAGCTAGAGGTCCCTCTGTTCCTGAAACTGGCCGCAGACCAGGGACAGGACACAAAGCCAAACGAGCAGAGTACAACCAGCTCCCCCAGTGCAAGTTCAGCTGAAACCCCAGACTCTGCTGAATCTAAAGCCAAAGACTTAAGGGAAACATCAGTTTGAAAGACTTCTTTGTGCGATGGACAAAGACACAATCAGAATTACATCAAACCTCTCACATCATCATGAGACCAGTCATGTCAGAAGACAGTGAAAAACGGTCAAGCACTTTTTTATAATTGTTTACAAATAAGCTCTGAGTGCAGTGTACCACCATCTCTGCTACTGATAATTGGCCTCTTGAGGCAATATGTCAAGAAGAAAGATCATGGCGAGCATTTACAGTGTCATTTCAAACACTACAGATGTTAACGGTAACAATGTTTGCTAAGAAATGTTTTGAAAAGAAGTTTTAGTTTAGTCCTGAAGCCAATGTGTTGGCTGTGTTTATTGTTTAACGCTGTACAGTTCACATTGCTTAAATTTCTCACAGTCTCACATCGTAGTAATGCTTTTCTCCGAACTCTAAACAAAAACATGTTTCTACACAGGACTGTCCAGAAGGGGAATTTGAAGTGTATTGCACAATTGTTTTTTGTTTTTTTGTTTATTTGAATTAAGATTGTAGATAATATTTTGACTGAGATGAGTTTTTAATATTTTAATTTACTAATTTTCATTTTGTGTGCTCTCTTGCTGTTTTCAAATGTTTGTTTGTGGTACTTTAACTTTTTGCTGCGATGGCACTTTTAGCCCTGGTCAAGTCCTGTTTTACTGTCACCTTAGACTACATCTCAGGGTCCCGATCACAAATGTGTACTGTGATATAACGGAATGAATCTGATGTGTACATCAAAATATACCACAGGGTGTATCCAAACAATTAAATAGTTTTAAGATTAAATAGGATCCTGTTTGTCTGGTTTTGTCGTTGGGAGCGAGATGTCATGTTACAGCTTTTATTTTGGATAAATCACCAAGGCCAGTTTCTGGCTTGCCAAATGCTACGTGATTTGGTATTCTATGTGGTGCACCCAGACCCCACTGGCTGGATGACTCATGCCTTGTGAAAGAAGTCTAATGTGTACCTTTCTGTATAGGTGTACATTGTAACTAGCTTTGATTGCAATCTTGTACATTTGTTGTATCCTGGTTCAGAAACCTTCTAAATGCCATGATGAAATGTTTTTTTTTTTGTTTTTGTGTGCAAATTTCTGACGTTTGATCATTGCAGTGCTTTGATTGGCTCTTTATGAAGGACTTCTAGCCAATGACTTGCTTAATCTGTCTAGATACTTGTTGCTGGAAGGTGTTTTCCAGTTGAGGAGCCTGGAAGGACTATTATGGGGTGCATTTGGCTGTTGTATGGGTTACAAAACAAATTATGAGTCATAGATGGATTCATCCACATGGATGATGTCAGCAGCATGTAAGTGACAGTATGGGCTTTAGGAAGCATCTAATTTGCCAACCTTGTAGAAATGATTGTCCCTGAAGTGGTGTGTGTGTGTGTGTGTGTGTGTGTGTGTGTTGTTTTCTTTCTCTCTCTCCGCCCATGCATGAGTGGTGTGTTGGCAGAACTATGAATGGGCAGAGAGGGGTGTGCTATCCCAGACACCATAGCAGCAGTGAGATGAGGAGTGCCATCTACTCCACTGCACGTCTGTACTGGGAGAAGGAGGTGAGTGTCTGCATTTCCCCCCGGCATTTGATGAATTTCGTTCTTTGGGGTTATCACTTTGCTTATTCAGTCAGATGTGTCTTCCCTTTTTCTCGGCCACGCCATCATTCATTCTGTCTGTCGCTCAATGCATTTTTGTGCTTGAGTAAATGTCTTGTGCTATTTTGAGATAAACCTTTTTTTTCATAGAATGCACACATATTGCAATTGCTTTCTCCTATCTGTTTTTGTTATTTACTTGCTTTCAGTAATTTACATCGGGATGGATATGTAAAAAGTGTTTATTTTCTGAACTCAGCTTCTGGTAATGGGAGCTTTGAAAGGTGCTCATTCTACCTTTGAGAGTCCTGCAGAGGAATACATAAGGGATGTAAAAGAAAACCCATCAATCAAATCAATGCTTGCACATTACTGTGCACTGACAGATTCTGATCAGCCAGTGAAGGACAGACTCAGTGTGTTAAAATTAAAAAGGATTGCGGAATTATTTGCACGGACTCAGTTATCATTTGATATGCACATGGTGGATCTGTGATTCAGGCTGGGAGCAACGCTGTTGATCGACTACTGACTAAATTCATCCAGCTGTGTCTCACACCTGAGTGTGGCTGAACAGACATCCCATCAGCATCAATTATAGGACCGAATGTCCTTCCCACTGTGTGAGCCATCTTAATGTGCTCTCTCCTGACTGTGCAGCTACTGCCCATTGTGTTCCGCATTGGTGCTCTAACCACCTCTGTGTGCATGCCTGTGCTATAATAGCCTCTATAATTATGCATATGCTGTGCATTTGATTTCCTTAGCAGGTTCAACGGTACAAATGTGGCAAGTGGGCGATGTCAGGTCAGCTTTCAATTTCACATCCTGGACTTGAGTTATGGGGATTAGTTGACCCAAAGGAGTGAAAACTATGTCCAAGGTGTTTATCACTTAACTCATGGCTGAAATGATAAAAACATTGATGAGCGTCAGTTGGAGATTCTATCAGAAGTGCTTTTGTCTTCAATAAGTTGTCATTTGGCAGATGGGCAGGCCTTTCAAGGAAAACAGGAGTGATGATCCATTTGCTCTGGAGGAAACTACTAGAACTGTTGGGTCCTTGTAAATTCTGGAATGTGGTCTAGACCTCCTCTATCTGTAAATTGTCTCGAGATAACTCTTGTTATGAATTGATACTATAAATAAAATTGAATTGAATGATATAGAGGCAACTTGACCTTATACTGTTCTTTGAAATCTTTTCTGCTCTTTTAAAACTCTCTTCCACTCTCTCACACACACACAAACACATTCTGAAATGAAGCTTAAGAAGTTCATGTAGTGCTTCTTAGTTGGGGAGTTAATTAGTGTTGACCTAACATTTGAGCTGGTGCCTGGATTCAAGTCTTAAGAACAGGTTTTCTTTTTTACGTAATGCAGATGCTTAAATCAGTATTTGATCATAGTCTTTTGAAGGGTAAGTACTCTTATTAAACACTTTCTGCCTCAGATTTATCATCTCCGATTCTACCACGATGTAAGAAGAAAAAGGAAAAAAAAAAAAAAAAGACTGCAAGGCAAAAATATTCTATTAGCCCATCCTTGCAGAAAGAGTTCTTAAGTAGCTTTTCACGTGAAAGGCTTTTTGCTGGCGTGTGTGTGTACAGTGGGGGGGGGGGGGGCAGTATTTGATCCCCTGCTGACTTTGTACATTTGCTCACTGACAAAGAAATGATCATTCTACAATTTCAATGGTAGATTTATTTGAACAGTGAGAGACAAAATAACTTGACTTAGCATTTGGTGGCAAAACCCTTGTCGGCAAGCCGTGGTCAGACGTTTCTTGTAGTGGGCCACCAGGTTTGCACACATCTCAGGAGGGTTTTTGTCCCACTCCTCTTTGCAGATCTTCTCCAAGTCATTAAGGTTTCAAGGCTGTTTGGCAACTCAAGCCTTCAGCTCCCTCCACAGATTTTCTATGGGATAAAGGTCTGGAGACTGGCTAGGCCACTCCAGGACCTTAATGTGCTTATACTTGAGCCACTCATTTGTTACGTTGGCCGTGTGTTTTGGGTCATTGTCATGCTGGAATACCCATCCACGACCCATTTTCAATGCCCTGGCTGAGAAAAGGAGGTTCTCATCCAAGGTTTGACGGTACAGCGCTCCGTCCATCGTCCCTTTGATGCGGTGAAGTTGTCCTGACCCCTTAGCAGAAAAACACCCCCAAAGCAGAATGTTTTCACCCCTCCGTGTTTGATGGTGGGGATGGGGTTCATGGAGTCATAGGCAACATTCCTCCTTCTCCAAATACGACACGTTGAGTTTGGTCTCATCTGATCACAACACTGTCACCCAGTTGTCCTCTGAATCATTCAGATATTCATTGGCAAACTTCAGAAGGGCATGTATATGTGCTTTCTTGACCAGGATTTCCAGTCCTTCACGGCGTAGTGTGTCACCAATTGTTTACTTGTTGACTATGGTCCCAGCTGCCTTGAGATCATTGACAAGATCCTCCCGTGTAGTTCTGGGCTGATTCCTCACTGTTCTCATGATGATTGCAACTCCACCAGGCGAGATCTTGCATGGAGCCCCAGGCCGAAGGAGAATGACTGTTCTTTTGATTTCTTCCATTTGCGAATAATTGCAGCAACTGTTGTCCCATTCTCATCAAGCTGCTTGGCAGTGGTCTTGTAGCCCATTCCAGACTTGTGTAGGTCTACAATCTTGTCCCTGACATCCTTGGAGAGATCTTTGGTCTTGGCCATGGTGAAGAGTTTGGAATATGATTGATTGCTTGCTTCTGTGTAAAGGTGTCTTCTATACAGGTAACGAGCTGAGATTAGGAGCACACTGTTAAGTGTCAAATACATATTTCCCTGATTTAAAAGCAAATCATTTTATAACTTTTTTGACATGCGATTTTCTTGTTCTGTCTCTCACTGTTCAAATAAATCTACCATTAAAATGATATACTGATCAATTCTTTGTTAGTGGGCAAACGTACAAAATCAGCAGGGGATCAAATACTTTTTTCCCTCTGTATATGCCCATGTCCACCTATTATCATGAATGAGTATTTTGTGTGTGTGTGTGTGTGTGTAGACTTTTGTATGCATATCACAAAGAGGCGTAGTGTTTTCTGATGTGTCACCTTGGCTGTTGTTGGCTTGCTCATGTGGATTAATTGATGGAGAAGTGCTTCTCAAAGCCACAGGGCTTTTCTAACTTGGCTACAAAGGAAATGCACTTCCACCACCTTCAGGATGCTGCCCCTCATCCCTTTTCCTCCTGTCTACAAAGAAGGGATTCCTTTTTGAAACCACAGACCGAGAGACAGTGACCGAGGGAAGCATAAGAAGACACAGCGAGGGTTAGGCAAGCAGGCAAATCATTCTCATTTAGGTCATTTCCCTCAGTGAGCTGGCCAGAGAGAGCACTCAGGACTCAGTGAATGCATGCTCTCCAGTAAAAAGCTGAGATTATCCTTCTCTATCCCACGAAGGGCTGTAATGCACCTTTTTAGAATAAGTGCATTAGTACGGTCTTTGGTGTGCCAACTGAACCAACATGTTTGCGCATAATAGGCCTGATGTATGAAAAGCTGGGAACTCTTCATGGGGTCAGTCCCTCTGGTACAGATCATTCATTTCTAGCAGGTAGGCCTTGAAGAATGGCCCATGTATTCCATTCCAAGTGGGAAGGCGTTGACGTCAGCCTTCACAGTGGGTGAGCGAAAAACAGTCTATTAGCTCCCCTTTATTCTTCATGAAAGCCCTGGGCTGAATATTTCCTGTAGTGCAGCCGGCTCAACTGGAGATGGCGGACAAATGTCAATTGAGTCAGAACAGGACATAGCAAAAACTGGAGCAAGACAAGAAGTAGTGTAAGCGCACAAAAACCTGCGTAAGGAGCTGATCACACCAAGAAGCGAAACTGTAAACGTGCCGTCAGCTCTTTTCTTATGCTTTTTTTTTTTATGAACTTTTTCAGCAATTTTTGGACGTGCATAAAAGTTAAAATATTCACAACTTTTCAGCAAAAGATACAAAGTTGCACCCATAGACTGTATATTAAAATGTCTATGGTCGCGCCACTGGCCAATGCCGCACTTGTCACAGGCAGCCAATCAAGTCAAGCAAGAGGCGGGCTTTACTACTTTATCACTTTCTTCCTGTTTTGATGCTGGTAGATGATAATGTCTTGTTTTTTGTAGTCTAATTGATGGGGTTAGACTACAAAACACCCAATAAGCAAAACATCAAAGACTCTTTGCAAAATTGTGTCTACAATTAAAGGTGACCTGCCACATTTCAATACTTTTTAATATCTGACGTTCAACCATGGACTCTAAAAATGCCTTGGTTACCTTGTTTCAAGCCATTCTAACATGGTATAGAAAGCCTGCAGGAAGACTCAGCTCGATTTGTGCCAGTTCTCATTAATATTCAACAAGCTAAGCTGCTTCACTCTGATTGGCTAACAGCTAGCCAATGAGAGCCTGGTAATCAGTATCCTTAACCGAGCTCAATTGGGTGAGCTCATGAATAGTAATGAGCTCAGGCATGACATCAGACTGACAGCTTTTGTTATTGGCTTGATTTCTCCGCCCATTACTTTAAGGTGGCTAGAGCTGACAGAGGAGTTAGCAGTTCATTTTCACATTCACGACATAACACAGACACATGAACCTAACATGTTTAAAAAGTGCAAGTAAAAACGGTTTCTGTGGATGGGCACCTTTTAAACAATCATGTGTTTGTGCACCTGATGGCTGTTTTTCACAGACTGGCTCATAGGTGTGGTCATTTGACAGTCCGTGCTCGGGAATTGACAAAATTATATACTTGTGTCTAATGTATATTAGTGTATGTTTAGTGTTTTGCAAAACGTGTGAGGCTGACAGTGTGCTCATAGTGATGCACATCTGGGTCAACGTTGTGCTTGTTGAGTTTTGATTTCGGTGTGTAAGCAATCGGCATAAACTGTAGGTGTTAATGTTAAACAATATGTATATAAATGCCAAACACGTTTCCAAAAGTTACATTTATCTTTTTGGAATAGGTTTTATGAAAGCTAATGTAATCATAATTTTCAAGATCTGATCAAGGACAAGGTCTACTTACTTAGTGTTTCCGAAGCTTTCATCAACATCTTTTGGAACTCAGATCTCATGCGATGTATCTTTGGTAACGGCTACTTCCATTTTGGCAAGGTCCACTTACTTTGGTAAGTAAGTGGACCTTGTGTCAAGAAAACAACTCTAAAACACAAAAATACTTTTACTGCTTTATACCCGTAGTTTATTTAAAAATTCTTCCTTTTCTTTTTTGTTTACACGCAAATTGAGAATTTGCCTCTGAAAACAATTCTTTCAAAAAACTCCACATTGGAGATTTTGGAAAACTTTGTTTGCACGTTTGCATATAAACTGTGAAAAACAGGATTAGGAAGCCAACGTCACAGCATGCACCTACCCCAAAAGTGTGACCTATGTTTACATTTTTATTTGGCTGTGGTGATACTGGATGCATTCCGAGAAGCGGTTGAATTAATGTTGGTGCGAACCTTTTATCCGTCTGTTATACATATAATACAGCTGCTCTCTTATGTCGAGGAGCAGAGACAAATAAGTGCTCGGAGGTCAGCAGTTTTGCAACAACTTCTCCCAACACCAAGAGCCAGTCCGTAGAAGTGATTCGTTGCTGTTGTCGCTAGTTTCAGGATTCTGATTGGCTAACGTGGGCTTAAGCTTCTCAATACACTGACACCTACAGGTTGCCCTTGGCGGCAGAGTTACACCGGTTTGTGTAAAGGAACTCTTTTCTGAAAACTGACAGGTGTACACAATGTTATTTTTGAAAACAGAGTGGTTGAAATTTCTATTTATGAAAATAGCCGGCAACATGTAAACGTAGCATTATTCCGAGCAACATCAGTGAACCACATCTTCAAAACTCTCCCAGATCTTACCCTGGTGTCTACACCATCTCGATGCCATAGCAGAATAGGAAATCAATAAACAACCCATTAACACTGACATGCCAGGAAGTATTTTTGATTGATCTGATCTGATCTAACTGGTCAGATGTCAGACAGAAGGAGACTTTGACAGGTAGCACTGAGAGCTCTGGAGTATAAATAACTGTCTGACACAAATTGACCCTGACCCAGAGGGGTTTTGTCCCCAACCACTGGGGCTCCTGACACCAGCTGTGGATCTGGCTGTGACTGTTGGCCAGTAATCATTGTGGCCTTTCAATTGTGCTGAAATCATTGTTTGTCCTGTATGATTCCAACTGTGTGAGGGTGTTGATATATTTCAATCTTCTATACACATGAAGTTTCTTAAAAGCTTTTAATCTGCATCGCTAAATATTAACTTTGAAAGTTTCCACTGGGTCTGTAACTTAGTGGCTGGCGCACACATCTCTACTGTTTAGTTTTTTATTCCCCTTTATTTCATCACCTAGCAAAAATCTTATTTGATAGGATAGATTTCTAAAGAAACGGGATAAGAAACATTGGCATCAAGTAAAGACATTTTATTAGCAGCATATGTGATGATTTCTATCAGTGGGATGAAAACCAAAAACTTGATGTAGTGAGGTTTACACGGGATTTTCTGTTTTTACGACTCAAATTGAGAAGCAATAATGCGAGCAGCTGTGTGTACATGTCAGTGTGACAATGAGGACCAAACACCAAGGTAAAACCCCTGAGGAAAATCAGTGAAGTGGGAGCTGCTGTTGTCCCTGAGTGAGAGTCGCCATCTAGCGAAAAAAAGGCCATAACTGCACACTTGTCAGCTTGCATGTGATATCTAATTGACTGCTGCTCATCCCAGCTTTTCAATAGTAATCCAGTGGGATTTCGGATCATGGATTGGATCAAATCTTGGATATGGGTTTTTCAAAAGCAAAAGGATTCTAAACTAAAATCAGAGCATGTAATCCGAATTTACGTTTGATCTGGACCTTCGGGTTTTTTTACACTCAGAACTCCGTTTGGGATCTCTTTGATCAAAAAAAAGAGGCTTATCCTGATCCCATCAGAAGGGTGGATTCAGTTGGGACTTTTCGAATTGAAATGGGTAAAGAAGAAATCTTGCTTACCCAACTGCAGCGGAAAAAAGTGCTGCTGGAGATGCATTTCGGTAGAGATAGAAAGAGCTGGTATCTGTCCTGTAAAGGATTTCTGACTATTGGATTGTATTGTTTTTATTCTGTTAATATTATAACAAAATAAGGAATGTAAAATGTTTGTTCCACCTGTTGTTCTTTGCTAAGACAGTAGGCTACACTAAATTCCATTTAAGGCTTTGGTAAACTGGATTTAGTAATCCTAAAATTTGTTATTTGGATCACAATGAGTGATCCAATCCAATGTTTCTTAAGAAACTGGCCTACAAGTAAGATGGATCAGGTGATCCTGGATAGGAAAACATGGGATTTCCAAATCCGGATCAATTTGATCCATATTACACTTTTTGAAACACTGGGTCCTGATCATCTGATCATGGCAGCAAGATCTGTGATCAGTTTAGCTCTTTTGTTCATATTTTTAATGACAAAAAAAAACTGGTCAGTGTATATCATAAAACTAAATTATTGTAAAATGTCTTGCATTTAACCATTGATGTTGCATACAACTGCATGGCATGTAAAGTTCCTCTTTTTCTTTCTCTTGTCTTTACAGTTGCACAACCACATTATTCCAAAGGATATCATCTAATCCAAACCTACGTCAGCACGGAACTTCTGAGATAAATCTTCAAGTCAGCAATGGAACAGAAGGCAAACGAGGTGTTTGAAAGCCTGATAGACAAAATATTTAAGTTGTTCTGGCCCAGTCTTACATGATTTTTTTTCTCTCTCTCTCTCTCTCTCTAGTGTCCCACCTCTCCTCAGAAGCGCATGAAGAACAGGTCCAAATCCACAGAGGAGATGCAACAGACGAAGAAGGTCAGCAGAAGTCTGACATCCATCCCTGTACTCATTCTTCGTAGTTGCATACTTTTATACTCGTCAGATCTAATGTGACTTCCTTGCCTCATCTTGCAGGCCTTTTCCTCACAAAAATCACTCCCGGGCAGACCAGAGCTGGAGAAAGTGAAGGTGAGCTGTGCACATGTTCCTGTATATTTCAGTATGTAGGAAAGGAACCCTGTTATGAATTTATTTCTGTTACATTGTGTAAAACATAAGATCAATTTGAGCTGGAGCTGTTTTTTTCCACGGTCTCCCTGTTTTTCAGGAGTGTCCTGACTCTGACACGCCATCGTCCTCCATGGAGGAGTTAAAATGATAAATGGAAGGACACATCATCATAAACACAAGATACATAAAATGTACATATGAACGCAGAGAAACATGCAAAATATTATAAAAAGATAATCGTGAACTACATTAGGCCTTTAAAACACACAAGCAATGATTTTATGATTGGTTAAATAAAATTAAAGACAAACTCACACACACTGAAACAATCCCTTGTGAACACCTGTGATGATGCAGTTTCATTTTATTGTGATTGTTGTATACATACCACACTGAATGTGTATTATTGAAAATAAATTGAGGCTGTATCTGAATCTGTCTTTACTCTTCTCTCATTCACATCAAGCATCTGACAGCTGATGCTTACTTTTGTATTGTAGGTTCAAAACACATTCTGACTAGTGAATAGCTCAATGTAAGCCTAGTGACAGAGAGTGACAACTTTGAGCATAGGTGCCAAATTATGTTTTCCTCCATGGTTGCTCACGGACGCACACCCTTTAAAAACAATTAGTAAAAAATGTTTGCATTTAAGAAGCTTAAGAAGCGGTCAACACGAACGCACGCCTATTAACTCGATAGTAAAGCTGTAAAGTAGACTATCTTTCAATTTAGGATTGGAGATGAAAAAATTAACTGACACATAACCGTGACCAGCTTTGTGGGAAATTAATACCCAATGGAGACGGGGACTGACAACGACATAACCAATTCCACTATGATGGATGCTCGCCTTGGCACCAACTGCAATGTTTAATTTTAAATGAATGTAGCCTACTGGCAGTCTGGCATGCGTGGGTGCTCAGTATTTTCCGTGGGTGCTCGAGCGCTGAAGCACCCATGGAATATGGCCTATATGGCTGTGAGAGGTGAAAAAGTACTTTTGTAATACTGCTCAGTCAGATCGACTATCACTTTGTAAGAGTAAAAATAACCAACACAAGTGGGGAAGGGGTGAAACAGGTAGGGGGTTTAAACATCTGTCAGCTAAGATTATCATTGGTTGACTGGAAATCCCACAAACAATTCCCAGGTAAACCATTGGATGTCAACTGAAAGGCTGTCAAAACTTCATGAGTGTATCCAACTGGAGTGAAACATCGTCTTTAGATCACCAAAGCATGAAAGCAGCACAAAGACATGCGACATTTAAAACTAATCTGACAGGACAGCTGTAAAACCCAGGAACACTAGTGGAAAAATATGAAGACAATGTAACGATTCATGAAAACACATTGAATAAAACCCTAACCCAGTTGAGCAAGAATTGCAATTCACTTCCTCTCAAATATTTTTGGGTTGCCATGGGCAACTTATAGCGCCTCCCAGAGGTCAGACTCTCAAACTGAGGAAATAAATGATTGGAGGATCAGAAATGTCTGTCAGACTGCTGAGGAATTTATCTTTTGTTCTAACAGTCTATACGTGACTCGGCTTCATCTGTGTTTTCCCAATTATTTTGGCCAAAATCGCTGTTATCAAGCTTACTCCTACTGGCAGTTCAGAGGAAAAAACTATGATGTTGAGTAGAATGTTAAAAACACTAAATCATTTCTTTGGAGACTTTTACCTATTAGATTGATTGACTCACTTGAAAGCTGTTGAGTCTCCTAAGAAGAAGATAAAGCTGTGCATTCCTTGAAAAAACTTAAGATCTTGAAAGGCTGTACTGGACCAAGATATGTACAGCAAATATCAGACTTCTCCTTTAACAAACATTCAGTTTCTGGCAATTGGAGCCCTGTGGCGAGTCAATGTCCATCTCTACAAACTGTCTCTCTGAAATATCAGCAAGTTAACAGACCCTTTTTATAAACTCCTGTTTGGCACAAGTAATAATATGTAGTCTTATCCACAGTGGTCTCCAAATTAAAGCTGCAATAGTTTTCAGTATAAAATGATCTGCCAATTGTTTGAACCAACTGTTTTGAAGTATAAAATGACACAAAATAGGGAAAAATCCAAGGTGACGTCACATTGTTTGTTTTGATGTACTATCTGAACAAAATGTTCATATTTCAGCAGTCAGAACCAGTTGATTTCTGGCAGTTTCTGTTTACAAAAAGCACTTTACTTCAACACTTAATTAATTAATGAATTAATTAAGGCAAAACAGATGCAAATATATTATTCTAAATGAGAGCTACAGAATATGGATGTCCATGTATTACCTGCTATATTTAATTAACTGACAGGTTTCTACAATTCCCTTACCTTCAGTAACAGACTGCAAGCTTACTGAAAGCATCCTATGGAATCCCTCAGGCGTCATGAGTTTAACACAGGATAGGACAGCCTGGTGAGGAGGGGCGGACTGACAGTGGGCACTACAGCGTGGTGATTGGCAGGTATTTGGAGTGGCAAGATGGTGTATGACCATCTATGACATCTGGAGAGAGAATTAACAGCATCATAGGGGGTGGGGGGTAGCTTTGGAACCGCATCAGAGATTTAGCCGTGTGTGTGTTGTGTGAGTGATCACATGCTTGTCCATATGTGCATGTATGTCTCTGTGTCTGTGCCGCACCAAATCTCAAGGATTTATCCCCTCGCCACCATCGACCAGCAGCAGCAACAGCCTCGGCTCCAGTGCACAACAAACAGAGCTGTTATCTCTCTCTCTGGCTCCCAGCTCTCATAACAGTTTGGAAAGTAACAACTCCAGTCTAGTGGGTTATTAAGTTCTTCTCCTCTGTGTTCATGGATGCAAGTCTGAGGTCAGCAAGTTTGGCAGATTTGGTTGAGAGCACTGCTGATATGACAGAACCGCAGCTGGACCAATTATTAACAATTACCCTGTTACTCAGGACAACGCGGCGTCCTCCCCTGTTTTGGAGGACATTGCCTACAGGCAGTGAGGTGTGTAAGTAAATGTGTGCACGTGTGTGTTAAGAGCATCTCAGAAAATCTCACTGATAGTTCATTTCCAATCATAACATGCTTGATCTTGAGTCCTGACAAAGTATTTAAGCACCTGAACATTCTGCACTAGTCATTGAGATTACACAGTACATGTTTGAAATACTTCCACTGACATATCTCAGGCAATAAATGAAGATTTATTACCCTGGCTTTTATCTGTGCCAAACAAATGTACGTGATGTAAAAAGCTGTGGGAAAATAAGAGCGGACTTGAGAAGCCAGTGCAGAAATGATCTTCCAACATTTACCACTAGGTGTCAGTTCTCTCCTGCTCTTAGAAGAACATTAAACAACAAGGACCAAACAGTCCTTTTTATCTTGGATTCTTAATCAGGTGGAAAATAGCTGGTTAAACAAACATCATTCATCACCTAATACACAACGTGCTTTCCCAACTCATGCATCATTAGGTTAAGGATCTGTATTATTGATTAACAATGAGGTTTCTGATGATGGTTAGTCAACACGAGACGAGGTGTTCCCAGGTGGCTTATTTAAAGATGATGTACACTTCAGTTTGATACTTTCCAGGGGGTCATACACAACACCAGACTCTTTCAGACAAGGTAAGATACTTCTGCATATGTCAATATCACATATTTATGATAAGATTTTTTTTTTTTCCAATCTATCACTGAAGACTGTTAAATACTTCAGTAATCCTTAGTATTTTTTTCTACTTCAAGTAGAAAAGCTCAACTAGAAAGTGTTTGACGAAGGATAAACAGCATAGAGATTACATGTGAGCCAAAGTGACATAAAGGCAAACTCACACCAACACAGAGAGCAACAGTGAGAGTGGCAGACGGCAAACAGATGAGCGTGGGGCAGGTAGATTAGATGATAACAATACACACGCACACGCACACACATACACTCTATGCACAAAACATGCAGAGTACATTCAGCTGCAATCTGTGGAACTTGTCTCACATGCTCCCACATTCAGATAGATGTACATGTGCCTCTTTGCACATCAGAAGCTGCAGGAGGATGCCATACAGAATTAGAATAATGCAGCGACCGTAATTGCTGTAATTTAAACTGCTGTAATTACTGAACTCACTTGCATCCTCTTTGCTTAACAGAGACACATTAGTACTCCCTCCTCCACTGGAGTCCCCCAAATAGGGCAAAGTGGCTGGCATGAAAAGGGGGAAAACTGTTCTTTTTAAACCGAAAGTGTGAAAATCTTTAAAGGGAATTGCTGCTCTATAGACAGTGGAGAGTCCCTTAAATAACTGACTTGCAGCTGCAGCAGGAAAAGTAGGACAAGACAATTAACATGGATATTGATTCATCCTTTTTCGCTTATTTGTTGTGAGGCGAGACGATGCCTCGTGGTGAATGTAGTTAAAGTATGAGATTTGACCTCGAATAAAGGACAGCTGTCAATTACAAACCATGCGGGCGGCCTTTCTTTCCTTCTAATTCCTTGTCTGTTGATCTCAGTAGAGTGGTGAGAGATGGGCTCATACACAGACATGATGGTCTTTGGCTTATTTTTACTGCTGCAGGTGGCTGATAAACACATTCACCATTGCATGTGTACAACGGTGTCATCCTGTGATTTAAATTACTTCCATGTCTCCACACAGCATTTAAAGCACCATGTCCTCTCGGTCTATAACTATAGTGTCTTCTGGACGGAGCACAGGGCTCCACTACAATGGTAACTTATTGGTTTCAATTCCCATCATTCTGTTTCTTAGTTGCCAATGCAACGCCTCAAAGCTGATCTTCCCCACCTGAGTGCATATTGTTGTGTTGTTATTTGTGATCAGGTTTGAGGATGCATGGCACGCAGCTCTCATCACAGCCCAAACTCCTGCAGGAAGAGGACAGGGAATCTGGCATGGGCTCCAGCCTTGATCTCAGCAGCAGTTTTGAGGGCTACAGTCAACACAACAATCCTCACTTAAGCAAACCTTCTTTCAGAGAAAGAGAGAAAGGTACAAGAGCGGCATTAGGAGTAGAATTGTACATTCATGTATTGGGTTCGCAGCAGGTCTGATCTCTTTGAAATGGCAAATAACAACAGCAAAATCTCTATCTAATGAGCACGTGGTTACATGCTCATTAGATAAGGACATGCCTAAAAGACACACAGGACCAGCGGGATCATGCTGCTGACAACAAAAGCAAAGTTCTCCAGTCACTCAGCAGTTTTGGATGCACATGTGTAATGTCGGCTGTCAGATGGTTTTGCTCTCTAGAGATTTCAAACTGAGGCTGTCTCTCTCATTCATAACACTTAAATCACAAACATGATAACAATACTGTGATGTTGTGGCCATTCTACTTTTTTAATTTTTGTATCTCTAACGTACTTTTTGTGACTTTAAACTTCGCTGTGGGGCATGTTGCGAGGATAACCATCTCTTTGGTTGTTGTTGTTTTAAGCAGATAGCTCTCCAGAGCCGACACCTGTGAGCCCAAACAAGTTAAAACAACTCCTCATCAATTTATCAAAAATGCCTCTCCTCCTCATCCTCCTCTTCTTCTTTGTATGCTCCTTGGACACTCTGAGCTCTGCTTTCCAGTTGGCAGGGGGTAAGTACCATAACCCTCACTGCCCCCTCAGCGGGTTGCTATTGACTCAGCCAGTTGATGTTTGACAATTAGTGAGTCACCGCAGAACAGTTCAGACTCTCCTATTGGGGCCCTGCTGTAGCCTATAATTTACCACAAAGCTTCTTCTGGTGACATTTTTGGATTTGGGGAAAAAAGCAGTTTGAATTTTGTTTAACATTGCTCTTGGCAACGTGGTCATGTCTGAGACCTGCATTTTGTGTGTCTCTGTGTGTATGTGGGTGGCATAATTAGGTAAAGTGGCAGGGGACATTTTCCAGGACAATGCAGTGCTGTCCAACCCTGTGGCAGGGCTGGTGGTGGGGATCTTGGTTACTGTGCTAGTCCAGAGCTCATCCACCTCCACATCCATTGTCGTCAGTCTGGTGGCCTCTGGACGTGAGTATGAACATTAAAGTGTGTATAAATGTATGAGCGCCATGTAACTGTAGCACAAGTTATTTTAGGTTTTGAAAAAGACTCACAAATAGAATGATGTCCAGGCTAGCCTAATTTATCCCGAGATGTTGTTGCTGTGTGTCTCTCCAGGCTATTATTTTCCATACAAATATTTTACAGTAAACAGAAAAACAATAACATAGCAATAATAAAATAAAATAAAAAAACATTTAACCCTTGTGTAGTGTTCATATTTTTGTTACAGAGCCAAAGTTGCCAGATCTGGTGGACCCACGACATTATTAGACTTTTAAATCATTACAGCCAAAACAATTTATGTAAAAATACTTAATGGATGTTTACTTTAGCTCAATTAGCAATGATATACAGTGGGGCTCAAAAGTTTGGGCACCCCAGGTAAAAAAAATTTATTAATGTGCATAAAGAAGCGAAGAAAAGATGGAAAAATCTCCAAAAGGCATCAAATGACAGATTTTACACTTTTAAAATAACAGAAAACAAAAAACTGGCATCTGCAAAAGTTTGGGCACCCTGCAGAGTTAATACCTTGTACTATATCACAGCTTGGGAATGCTTCTTGTAGCCAGCCAAGAGTCTTTCAATTCTTATTTGAGGTATCTTTGCCTATTCTTCTACTCCAAACAGAAGTAAACAGAGCATTTGTTAGCTAGAGCAATGTTCTTGCTCATTGATGTTTGTTTAATGTTTTATGGACAACAATGTGGGTCTACGGCACATAATAGGCTATATCAGGCATTAGCCATGAATACTTGTTGGTGGAATACATTTATTACTATTTTTTCTCTAGCCAATCACTGCCACGGGCGGGACTATTGCTGTTGTCATGCTATACGGCACGTCTTCTCATCATCACCTGACATTGTGGTTTGTTATTGTTGTATTTGTTGTTGTTGTTGCTTTTACTCCGTTTTTATTTGACTCTGCTCCACTCTTTAAACCCTGGCAAAACCAGTATATTGGTATGGTTACTTAAAATGACGTTAGATTCAGACAGATATGTTGGGCTCTAGTTACTGGTTCAGGAAAAGCATTTTCCACTCACCAAAGGAAAGTGGTTAGAGTGGAGACAATGTCAGACTGAAGGTGGAAATGGAGTGTAACAAGTTGATATTTCTGTCTGATATCAGGAAAGAAAGATGATGAAATCAAACCGTTCACACTGCATAATCTCCCAACATCTCAGTCAGTCCACATCACGTTTATCATGCCTCAAAAGATCATTACAAAGTGAGGTTTTGACCTGTCAGTTTCTAATGAGTGCAGGTCTTGTTTCATTAAAGTGGATAAAGTGAATAATGTCAGTACGCAGGAGCATCCACTTTGCTTCTGCTCTCCTTTTTATAAGAGACCTCGAGACTTATAGGTAATTATTAAAGATAAAAAGAGATGCAAAAGAGTGCATGTGAAGAAATGGATGTGTGTCTATATAGGAGTGCAGGCGTGAACACATCTAACCTTCCTGCAGAGAGAGAAGGCTAAGCTACCTCCACTCACCTGCAATCACTTTTCACCCCCATTCACAATGAAGCAGACGTTTACCCAATTACAATGTTTTATTTTGTATGACTACATACATGCATACAGTTTTAAGAATGAGGACTTTCAAGTGAAATGAACCGCTATGGTTTGGTCTCACTTTACAGTGCTAGAAGTGCGGTCAGCTGTTCCAATCATCATGGGGACCAATATTGGGACTTCAGTCACAAACACCATTGTGGCAATGATGCAAGCAGCGGAGAGGACTGAGTTTCAACGGTGAGTGAAGAAAGGGGGCAAGGCAGAGGAAAAGTGGAGGGGAAGCTGAAGAGCAGGGAAGAAGAAATAGAAATGGAAAAGACAAGGGGATAAGTGTGGAGACGAAAGAAAGAATAGTTAGTGTTAAAAGTGCAGAGTAGAAAATAGAGAAGAGAAAGCGTTCTTTCAGCCTACATTTGAGTGTAATTTCAGTGACAATAATGGCACCAATCCACATTGATCCCACACTAGTAACCCTTGAAAACATACAACACTGAACAGACGGCATGTTGCTTAATCGGTGCTTGGTAAAATGAACAAAAAGTAACAACTAAAATGCTTGTTACATCACACACATGAAAAAAGTTGAGCCATGAAAAGCAGATTAGCAAGCAATCATTTTGAGTAGTTGGTCAGGCTGACCTTAGTTAACACACAAAATGATTGTGAACCACTGCAGTGCCTTTGCCGGGGCAACAATCCACGACTGCTTCAACTGGCTGTCGGTGCTGGTTCTGCTTCCGCTGGAGGTGGCGAGTGGCCTCATGGCCCGGCTGTCACACATGCTGGTCACCAGCTTCAAGCTTCAACCAGGGGAAGAAGCACCCGAGCTGCTCAAAGTCATCACCGAGCCAGTCACCAAGCTCATCATACAGGTAAAACTATCAGCCAATCAGCATTTTTGTAACTGACCATTTACTAAACCCCTTTCCAAACAGTGATTGTCCAATCATAGCTTAGCCAATGTAAGAAAGTAGTCATAGCAGGTCTGTCAATGGATTTGTGTATTAAGAGTCCACTCTGTATTTAAAGAATTTACAGCGCTCTAAACTGCAATACAAGAGCAATGCTGTTTCTATATGTTTTTTTACATGGATCATGAACTAGTGAGGATACTAACTTTTTGCCTGGAACATGTAGCGTTAGCTTCACGTTTTAAACTAATTCATGTAGCCAACGTTAGCTTAATTAGCCACAGCTGATAAGAGCTTCACCAGTTGCCCTTTCAGCTGGCAACTTTCTTGTTCCAGGCTACAAATGACAAACCTGCTTTTGTCTACCTCTCTTTGAACTCAAGGACCCATTGTTTTAAAAAGTACTAAGAAGTTTGAGGTGTAAATCTGCCACTGTTATTCTTTTATCTACATATAATAATTAAGTATTATTTTTATATTATTGTTGTTTTAAAAGTGCAAGGTTGGGAAGCTTGATATGCACAGCAACAGTAACTAAGGGGGCGGAGCTAGATGTCTTGGCTGTAAGAGGGATTGAACACATGGCTTTGTTGGGCTTTCTGGTTGAAGGACTGGAAGTTTTACTCTCATTTGAATCATTAATAAAAAAAAAAAAATGAGAACTATTTTTTCTTTAACCCTCAGCTGGACAAGTGTGTGATCACAGGCATTGCCATGGGAAATGAGGACATGAGGAACCGGAGCCTGGTTAAAGAATGGTGCCAGACTGACCTTGTTATGGTAATGGCCTTGTCTCCAATGCTGTCTCCTGCACATGCAGACACATTGTGTCACACTCTGGCGCCAAATAGTGCCTGACACTGCTGCCAGGGAAAAATGTGATGCTAATTTGTTTGATCACAGATGCTTCTTCCTTCCTTCCTTCCTTCCTTCCTTCCTTCCTTCCTTCTTTCCTTTCTGCAGTCCACTGGCAATGTGAGCACTGGAAACTGTGGCCCCAGTCATGACTTGTCCCAGTTGTCACTAAAGTGTGAGTTCAAACTCAATATTATCTGTAACCCACCCTCTCTTCTGAATTGTAAATTGTGTTTTTAGTATGCATTTCTTTTCAGTGTTAGCCCTGTTATAAATGTAGTGAGCCTGTGTGCTTGTGGGATAATTTCCTCATGATTGCTGGTCCTGTCACTCTGCAGGTAGGCATCTGTTTGTGTCTACCGGGCTGTCAGACCTCTCGGTTGGCCTGATTCTTCTGGCAGGCTCTCTGGCTGTCCTCTGCACCTGTCTGCTGCTTCTGGTTAAGCTGCTCAACTCTCTTCTTAAAGGCCAAGTTGCAAGGGTTATCCATAAAGTCATCAACACAGGTGGGCATGCTTTTGAGATGCTGGTTTTACACAGCACTTCAACATGTAGCAGCTTTTGTGTGTTTAATATGCATGTGGGTAATTCCCTTTTTTACTCTCTTTATCTCAACAGACCTGCCATATCCGTGTGGGTGGCTGTCAGGATACATGGCCATGTGTGTCGGTGCAGGGGTAACATTTGTGGTCCAGAGCAGCTCTGTCTTTACTTCAGCCATGACTCCCCTGATAGGTGGGTGACGTCTAGTACAGTATTCATAGCTGCTTGATAGATATTAAATACATGCTCTTTGTTCTGTTTGTATTGTCAGTTAGGGTTAGCATTAAAACTTTATAAATTCTTGGTGACCTTTTCGGATGAAAAAACCCAACTTGCTGCATAGCTTGTTTTACTCTCTTGGATGCGTACTATCTTCCTTGTTCTTGACCACCACCCACCTCAGTGACCACACTAGGCCCAACCATTGTGAAACACCCCCATTCATTAAGGCTGAATAATATCAATACAACTGTGTACACTTTTATCACCTCTGTGTGAGTGTGAAACCATGTGGCAGCATTGTAATGGTTATTACAGTATGAAAGAAATGTGAGAAATGCTAAACAAGTATTTCATCCCTGGCCACCACTTTATTCTCTCAATAGAAATACCTTCAGGCAATTTGAACAGTTAATCGTGCAAACCTGATGGGTAATTAGTGATTCTTTTGTTGGTTCTATATCAATAATTGTTATAGCAGATTCTACTCATTCATCAGACTCTTTCATCAGACTCTTTCATTGCAATTTTTCCTTCTGATTTAGAAGTAGTAGACAGAGTGACACATTATGCATGTGGGCTTTCTGTGCATGTAGGTTCAAAGGATACGGCACTGTGGATCACATAATATCCACAATACAACAGAGCACTTTAATTTAATTAAGAGTGCGGCAAAGCACTGAGATTGTTCATATTTATGACTCTAATTTTTTGAGAGGTTGATAACTTTAGTTACCGTTCACATGTCATTCTTACTTCTCACTGTCCAACCTGACTTTGCTGCTTAGTTAGTTTTCTCCAGTTTGTGTTGGGTGATCTCTGAGAAAATGTTCGACCGCTGCATCTGCCCAGTCTAAAGCTTGGACTGATGTGAACTTTCTTCTCCTTCTGAGCCCGCAGTTATGTTTCATTTGGTGCAAGCCTTCAGTGATTCTCTTGTAATGTCTTATCAAAGTAGACTCTAACTGTGCAGAATATTCAATCTTATTCTCAAGTGGACCAGCACTGTGCAGAAGTGATCAGTCATGCTACTTGCCTGGACTCTGGCTTCTGGCATATGAGGTTTGCCACTGCATTTTGTGAGCTTATATGATCACATTTTAATGTTTTACATGGATATGAGTTTATGTGAATACTTTGTTTTTTCAAGTAGTTGTGGCAGAGAGAGAAAGAACAATAGCACATACCTTTGAATGTCAATCCACCCTGAAAGACTTACCACTGTAATCTATTAGCTGGTAAACTGGGCTGTTGTTACCAAGGCCACCAAGTTATAAATTCAAACAACCACAACCTCTGAACAGACACGTACAGCTACAACAAGAAACTGTGAACTGTACAATGAGCAAAGGTTTACCAGATTGCTTCTGTTATTCATTTAATGGCTAATTAAAATAAATATGTTCTCATCCAGGGAAGAACATACCTCAGATTTCCTTGATAGCTAATAGCTCATTTGCCAGCTACATGGGGCCAAATAAGGACATTAACCTTCTTATTTCCACTGATTGAGTCTTGTGATTTTTGTAAGAACATGTTGCATAACCGGCACTGTATGCCACTGGCTAAATGAAGCATGTAAAATCAGTGATGACTGAGTCATCAGCCTGCTACTCTGTGATAAATGTGAGATGGGAATCATGTCTTCTTTTAAACAGGAGTAATCAAGCAGCTTGGAGAAAAAAGCTAAAGGGCAATAGACTATAGACATGGATGATTTACAATCCTCAGACCTATTCAATTAAGTGTTTGTTTCTTTTACTTTAGCTCTACCACCTTTTCAACCCACGCTGTTACCATGTCTTAGTATCATATATTGAACATGAACTGATAGAAACCACTTGCATACAATTTCCGTAGTTATATAACTATTTCTAGCAGAATAGCAGCATTGCCTTACTGTGGTATTCACTTGCTGTCAAGCAGCCACTCATATGACGGTCATTCATTGTATCTGGCAAAGTTGTATTTCAGCCTCTATGATTCCTCTATTGCTTTTTCAAAAATTGGCTTTTTTTCATCTTTCAAACCAAGTATGAATGATTTTATATTTTGTCTATTTATCTGAGATGACATTTGAGTCAATCAGTAATACAGTAGTTAATATTTAAAATAATTTTTTAAACCGTTTTTTTAAACCTTTTTTAGGCCTTTATGACTCTCAGCAATTTTTCTTGCGCCTTATCCTCGTAAAGGCAGTGGATTCCGATTGTATCAACAGCTCAAAACTGTAATCTTAATCAAACATTTCCACTTTTTAAGACAAATCAGTGTAGCTTTGACGAATGTTTATCATTGACACTCAGTCTTAACACAAAAGTGTTAAGTGCATCAACTAGTTTCGGAGAAAAAAAGTGGATGCCGTAGCAGCTATGCAATTTCCTGGTTAACCATCTTTAATTACTTCCCTAGTTTCCTCTGTTTCTGTCGTCTCCCTCAGGTATTGGTGTGATCAGCTTGGAGCGAGCCTATCCTCTCACCCTTGGCTCCAACATTGGCACCACTGCCACTGCCCTGCTGGCAGCTCTGGCCAGTCCTGGGAACAAGCTAGCAGCAGCCATACAAGTAAGCCAGTGTTTTATCAGATACAACAGACATTTTTAAACTGCAGGAAAATGAGAAAATCAAAGTGAAGGCATCATTGGCCCCACCCTCCCACTTAGAACCAAAAAACATAATTTAAGGAATATCTTTTCCAGTGATACCGTATATGCCTCTCAGAGAGGGGGATGGACACAGGCAGCAAGACAACACTAAGGGAGTCAACAAATATATTGTTTCTACACAAACAAAAATCTTTTTACAACGAATTAACCACAGATGGTAGATTATGATAATGTATGTACATTTATGAAACAGGAATTATGCATAAAAAAGATGGAGGTAACTAAGTGTCAGGGAGGTTTTTGTTAGTCTTCTCTGAGACTAAACTGTAAAAACTGGAAATTATCTGGTGTCATTGGATTAACACAATTGTCATTGGATAGGACAACACACTTTGACTGTTAATAACATTATTTAGCACCCCTGTATCTCTTCATCTTGTCTTTGTATGTAGATTGCTCTGTGTCACCTTTTCTTCAACGTCTTTGGCATTCTGCTGTGGTATCCTTTTCCTTTCATGCGCCTGCCGATAAGGATGGCTCGTGTCCTGGGTGAGCGCACTGCCAAGTACCGCTGGTTTGCAGTCTTGTACCTTCTCCTTTGCTTCTTGCTTCTGCCCTCGCTTGTGCTGGGCCTCTCGCTGGCCGGCTGGCGGGTGATGGCTGGCGTTGGGGCTCCTTTCCTGGGGGTGACCATCTTTATCACCTTGGTAAATGTGATGCAGACTCGTAGTCCTCGCCACCTGCCCTCTAAGCTCCAGAGCTGGGACTTCCTGCCCCAGTGGATGCACTCTCTCAAACCGCTCGACCGCCTCATCACCAAGGCAACTGTCTGCTGCAGCTCGGCAAGCGAGGAGGAGAAGGGAGAAGAAGAGGAGCATATTTCTTCACAGACGACCTCTGTCAACACGCAGAAAGAGCCCGCCCAGGGGAAGGCACAGCTGGCTTATGACAACCCAGTCCTGGACTTTCTGGATGAGAGCAGACCAGGTGTGAGGGTGCTTAAATTAAAAGGGTTAGAAAGGTGCAACAGCACTCCACTGTAGTCCAACAACTTGTATACTGCAGGTTGTGTATAACATCGTGTGAGAGTTGGAATTGAGGAAAGCCATTTTATAATGCTTTGAAAATAACCCCTATTTTGATCATAAATTGATTGACAATCAGAAGATCCTCCCCAAACAAGGCTATATATCATGAACACAGCATGAGATTTTCATCCATGTTTGATTTCCATCCAGCTGAGCCAGCTTCTCCTGCTGATGAAGATCATGTGATATGATCACAAGCTCCAGAACAACTACTTAACACATTGTTGTCACCTGTTGAGCTCAATAATGAACTTTGAAACGCAATTAATGATACATAAACAGCATGATTTAGGAACTGCATTAAAGGTACGCTGAGGAGTTTTTCACCACTAGTGGTGCTATAGAGCAATGCTTTCATGAGTGAGGCACATTTTGTGTGTGCACATGAAAGCATGCATTCCTGCTTTTGGTTTCAAACCACTAATGTGATTTTCCAAAAAAAGGTAGCGATGCAATGACAAAGGCAGTGAAGGAAAAAAACGGCAAGCAATTTGGGTGAGACAAACAAAATGTAAACATGTCAACTTTTGTTCGTTTACAAGAAGATCTAAAGCGCCGCTTTGACTAGCCAACAATATTGCTTGCTGAAAATGTATATGAGTGAAAAACATAACTGATGAACTTAGCACTTAAATGTCCCAGCATTCAGCAGTCCTGGGTACAAAGCTCATCTATTTTATGTTGACTGTAAGTACAAAAAAGAAGCCAGCACTTTTGGTAGCCCAAATTATAATGATAAAACACTCTTATTGCTGAGGGGCTAAATGTTTGATCACTCTGATAAAATACCTTGTACTCACTTATTATATAAGTGTAGGTGGGCGACTGGATACATGCAGACACTACAAATGATTCAAATAATCATCACGTTAGCTTCTTCTTCTTTGTGTGTGTGTGTGTGTGTGTGTGTGAGTGCACACTTTGGAGGTGTTGTTGAATGTGTGAATATGTGCTGTTTTTTTATGCCTAATAACAATTGAAATTGAAGAAAATCACTCCCTGAAGACTCCCTAAAGTCTGCCGATTTAATGAGGGAATAATGTCAAACAATGTGACTACATACTGTGTGTATGTGTGTGTATATATATATATATATATATATATATATATATATATATATATATATATATATATATGTATGTATATGATATTGTACCAAGTAGGCGATATAAAGTACAATTTCACTTTATAGGTATCAGGCTTTGACAAACGCTTTGTAAACAGATGAAAGTACACATTATATTAATAACTAAGTTGTCTCTGTTGGTAAAATTGCAGCTTTGTCTTCAGAACTTCCAAAAAGAAAAACTTCATTCATTCTTGTGTGTCTTACTTGAAAGAACTTTTTTCAGTAGGAACACGTGTCCTTTTATTTTGCCTGTTCAAGGACCTCATAATCTGCAAACGTACCCGCCAGACACTTTGTTTCAACAAAAGCAGCTTTGTCTCTCTCCTCTGATCCTGCCATGCTCTTTAAAGTTTTATTTTTTAAACGAGATACAGCCACCAGACATGGCCGTCTGGACAGAGTTTGCACCACGCTGCTGAGTCTGATGTAGAGAGCAGTCTGAGAAAGACTGAGCAGAGGGAACGGTAGTTTAAGAAAAAATAGAACTTTATTGATCCTTGCGGGAATTCTTGTGACAATGAGTTTGGATCAGTGTTGGAGTCCAGCAGGGTCGGTCCTGCTAGGCCCTCGCATCCAGGGACTTACAGCGACTACATTATCTGATAAATATTAACACTTCATTTACACTGATTCACAAATACATGTTTCTAAAGTGGCCCCCTTTCTCCACTATCTCTGCAATTCGTTTTTTTTTCTGTGAAATTCTCCATTTTTGTGATCCTATTCAGTGGAATCTAATTTCTTACTGTACATCAATCTTGTGTGTGTGTGTGTGTGTGTGTGTGTCTGTGTGTCTGTGAGTGTGTGAGAAGTCAGTCCCTTAAGAGGTTCGAAAGTGATGTCATTCTGCTGTTTAGGCACAACTTGCTTCATGTAGAGCTGAAGTTACATCACATTTTTCAATAGCTAATTTTATGAACCATTTCAACCCTCTAGCCCTCAGATTTTGCTTCCAAAGCATTTTGCTTCACTACCCATGGTGCTGATGCAGCAAGAATTTATCAGCAGCTTACTCTTGCTGTTTTAGATGTTGTCAGAGCATTTCTCAAAGTGATTACAATACACTTAATCAAAATTCTGGTTAGGAGACATCATTACTGCTGACACATCACAAGAGTTCTATGGTAAAGTGAAATCTACGTTTTTACTGTCCTACTTCCAGCAATAATTACAAACAGCTTTCCTTTCAAAGTTATTAGATTAATTCACATGTCTTACAAAATCACGTAGTAATTATAAATAATGTTATGGCAAACTCACTTCAAAACGCAATCTAAAGCAAATGAATCCAGATTAATTTCTGAAGCGATCGCAGAATATGAAGAATTAAGTACACAAAGAATTAAAAAAAATAATTGCCTTGCTTCTAAAATCTTTGTAGAAAAGAGTGGTGAAATGCAGAAATAATTGACTTTAAACACTTTTTTACTTGGTAACTATGACCTTTGTAGCCCTAAAGTATAATTAAATTATTATAATTAATTTATTCTATTCCGAAACATAATAACATACATCATAAAGAATCTGTGCTAACAAAAAGCTGCAACGATGTTGGAAACTATAGGATTTACGGGTTCATTATGTCCACAAGACTCAGCCAGATTTGAATTTATATGTAAACACGTACAAAATTATTTACATGTGGCTTAACCCTAGTATGGTATTTGGGTCAAACTGACCCATTTTAATTTTTTTCAGGTTGAAAAATGGTACAAGTTATATTTTTTCTACCTGAAAATCAATGGCCTTACCTTATCTTCTGTGATAAAACATGTATTCTTCACTCAATTCAGAAAATTATTCTGGATGTGACCACTGGATTTTTAACATGAATTATAACCTCATGACAAAAAACAAATCACACTTCCATTTTTAATTGTGTTTTAGTAGAGACATTGCATTCCCTAAACATATATGTTATCTCAATTGTTTGAAATTGAGATAAAGACAATATTTGTCAATAGATTATGAAGTAAAATTGTATTTCAGAATTGTTTTTAAAACCCCAAATAAGTCACGGGTCAATTTGATCCGAGGGATACGAGGGGGTCCCAAAAGGGAAGACAATACAAGGGTTAAGACATCAGGACTTGCTAAATGATCGAGTAATCAATTCATGCAGGTTCCACAAATTCATGCTTTGGTGTCAAATTCAAAACACAGCAACAGAACTGAACGTAATCCATTATCATTCAGCCTCTCATGAAAAACATGGCCGGTGGTGGTTAAGTTAGCATTGTGTGGGCATTTTGGGAGAACGTGTTTACCCCAACCTGCAGAAAATTCTGCACTCCTGTTTCAGTCTCATCCACCGGGCCAAATATACTTTCACTGCCACGAATCCAATTGGCCACTAATGCATGGTAATACCCATGTCATGCACGTTTTGTTTTATGTGTTTGCATTTGTTCTTCTAATAACTAAGCTATGGCCGTGCATAACAGAGTTGTGAGGGTGCATTTGAATGAGAACCTTTGTTTTGATACAACTTGGTGACAGATCTGCATGCCTGCACATACTACCACAGAATCAGACCTTGATGGCCTTGGGAGAGTGTAGCAAAATCTATGGTAAAGTGTAATATCTAAAACCCCTTGGTGCTTTAAGAAGTATCATTAGGAGAGGTGTATCACTCCCAGCTGATAAGGTAGCTTGTTAAATAGGAATAGAGATGATGGCATAAGCATTTCTCGGTGCAGTCCAGCTCACCTCTCACTGCTAAAACAAGCGAAAATCCAGTTTAGAGGATGTTCAAAATTGAAATTAAACTTACACACATGGATGTAATTACAGGGCTGTAGTACTCAAGATGCTTTTCTGTTGTCTCCGCCTTGTCTTGGACTTGTTGGTATTTGGACTCAGACTTGACTCGGCCGTTGGACTCACCAAACAGTCTAGTTGGTCTTGACCAAGTCCATCACTATATTCTTTTGTTCTAAAGTAACTTCCCCCAGAACTAAAGCATTGGTGAAGCACGCTCGTTTAGAAAACAGGTGTTAGTTTAATTCAAAATCCATCTGGAACGGGCATTGAGATTGGTCACCTGGTCTACGCTTGGCTGCGTCATACACCTCAGTCATCAGGTAGCAATCCTTTTCAATTCGGCCACAGACACTATGTCAGCGAGCACTTTGTAATATGAATTCTTCAGGACAAGTAATACAATTTCTATTTTCAATTTCATGTAAACAATTCGGCTTGATTTGATCCTATAGCATGTTACTCTGCACTTGCTTTCCTTATTACAAATAAAGCAAAGTTATCATCTTGAAATAGAAGATATACTCTTCTCACATTACATCAATTATGAATGTAAGTAAGGGGTTTTGAAGAGGATTTGTTTTATTCTGTATCTCAGGATTAACTGTCTCTCATTTGGACTTGGCCTTGACTTGGACTTGAACTTCTTTGGACTTGATCTCGACTCAGTCTTGACTTGTCCTGTTCTCGGACTACAACCCCGACTAATTACTACTGAAATCTTTCTTTTCAGTTTAACCTAAAGTGTCAAATAGCTGCATTATTATAAAAACTGCTCTATTATCTTTGCTGTACTATTTGAGTGGAGATAGAAATGTGTGTTTGAAAAGGTCTTATCACTGAAATGGTTTCAGAGTTTTTAGGGTAAAGTAAGCTTTCTCCTGACAGGGCAAAGTGGGTGGTTGATTAAAAATACGTGTGTTAATGCTCTTTGTGTTGTTGCTGCTGTTATTGCCTGCGGGCTGGTAGTGAAGGTCGTTTTAACAACAGGTTCGGTATTACTCAACGCTAGCTAATGCAGTCCTACTTTCTGTCAGATGCATTCACATAATGTGTAATTTATTCTTGTTTAAACAGGAAGTTTAACAGCATTATTATCCTGATTTAGAGCAATTTTTTACCATTATTTGAAACTATGCAGCTTCATGTTAATGCCCTCATTTTCTCAAATGTTTTGATAAATAGGTTTGGCGCTATGATGAAATGTAGAATTACATATACACAAAGTAAAGGATACAATAACACTTGGAATTGTGCTAACCTCTGGGCCATGTGCAATTTGGGCTGTGTTGGGAAATACTTCAAGCTTTGGGTTGACAATAAATTGTGCATAATGTGTTGATACATTGCTTGATTTCTTGATTTGTTTTTTTAGGCTTTCCACGGCCAGTGGTTAAACATTGTGTACACTCTGAAAACAACAACAGTGAAACAGAGGACACATTTTTCTATTTGCATTATATGGGATAAAAACAACATAATTCTTTTTATAACAAACACACTTTTTATGTAAAACATATTTAACAACTGAAATATGCAATAAAACCTTACTTAGTGAGAAAAGAAGCTTGCATCAGGAATCTGACATCAACATGACACATTGGCAATCATGATGTCCAGAATGTAAAAAGAATAGAACATTGAAAGTAGGACTGGAGGGAAAAGTAGAAAACATTAGCCCAGCAGCCTGATTTCCAGATAGTAATAATAATACGAGACAAAAAAGCCGACAAGGGTTTTAGATCTCCTTTAGATCATCAATTAAAACTTTACCTTTAGCTCTAGGATGCATTTGTCGCTATCATTCTCACATTTTTAATCAAGCTTCTCAATCCAAACACAAGTGTGGATTGAGAAGCTTGTATATATATGCTGTATAAACAGCATGTTACAAGTATTTTATACAGTATGTTACAAGTATTTTATACCTTTGATTAATAAAAAAACAAAACTAGCCTACAAGTGTAGATGATGTTAGTGGTGTGCAAATGTTGTACACTACGTGCATTTGCGCAAATTTACCATTGTTCATCTAGAATTCTATCCTTTTATATTCAAATGTATGCTTGTTTTTCAAATGAACAATGTGTACAAAAAATGGCACGTTTAATGAACGCAAGAAAAAAACATAGGTACATGTGTATGTAGGATCTGAGATGATTGATGGTTTCAGTATACTTTCAAGAAGTGCCATCAACTCAACGACCCGGTGCTTGTGAGATGGTTGAGTTGTGTTTCGCCAGCTGAAAATGATTAACTCTCTAATTAAAAGTGAAGAGTACTCTGGCCTCTGCCAAATAATATTAAATCTTGTCCTCCTGCCCCGACTTCTTGTTGTAATTTGGTCAGTGTTGAAGATGACTGAGCTTCTTGGGACTTTAATTAAACTGAACCAAAACAAACATGGCTGAAATTGCATCTTAGTGTGGAGAGAGAGAGAGAGAGAGAGAGAGAGAGAGAGAGAGAGAGAGAGAGAGAGAGAGAGAGAGAGAGAGAGAGAGAGAGAATCTGTGAGCAGGATTACAAAACAACTAAACATCAACATGAAAAAAACATCTCTTGCTCCTGGAAATCGTTTTATGTTTCACCTGCAGCTCTCTATATCATTGAATAACCATCCACTACTGTGTGTGCATTGTGGGCTCAGGTAAAACAATTGCAAAAGTTAAAACTCTGTTCATAGAAAGTCAGATACACAGAAATTGGTTATGTAAGGTATTTGAGCCAAAACATTTTAGCAAAAGACACATAATCAGTCCATTAGCCACAGCAGGTCGAGTGAACATTCTGGACACTCTGGTTTATTGTTTTGTCTTCGGACCAACAGCAGAGCAGGGCTTTAAGACTCAGCTGATGGAGCCAGACCATGCTAACCAAAAAGAACTGATCCAACAGACCTGTGTGACAGTGACTTTTACTGCGGGATGATTATTTACCACAAGTAGCTGAAAAGTGTCTTTGAAGATCAACAAAGAGAATCAACCTCTGCCAACAGATTTAAAAGACATGTTTCAAAGTCAACGTGTTTTCATTGTAACATAGGCAGCAGAATTACAAGATGTGAATGTGAAAAATGTGTGATGTAGTCATGTTGTCTGGAACCATTGTCTGGATGCATTTTTTGTAAAGCAGTGTTGACAGCTTTGTTCAAAACAATCTGATCACAGTGGTTTTGTGGTTTGTGCTCTATCATCTCCTGGCTTCACCTCTGTGATTTCACTCTGAAAGCAACAAAGCAGGGTTGCTTTCACAATGTTCTAAAGTTTTACTGAGACACACAAGGATACACACATTTTCTAACAATTGCTGACGTGAGATGACATGTAGTTAGATTAGAAAGAGAGTCAGGATGGACAAACGGACTAGCTCAAGGTTGGTTGACACATAAATCTTCAGGAAAGAAAACAGTGCTACAATTAAGATGAGAGAAGCTTTCATCAGAGTTCTCACGGAGTAGAATGTACCATTCACAACAAGCTGTTGTTAGAGCCATTATCTTCAATGAGACTCAGTTCTGCAGAGGAGAACGGCAGGTTGAAGGTACAGTGCTGTATTTTAACTCTTTAGAATTTCTCTAAAAGAATAACAAATAAAACCCCAAAAATATACGAATTCATTTGTTTTTAAATTCCACTCTGAGGATTAATAAATGTGTTTTTATCTTATCTCATCTTCACTTTATTTAGCAAAATGATCCAACATTAAATGTAAATTGCACCCTGGCCATGTGTTTTCTTAATGTGTTGTGGTCCATTTGCATGTGCTTTCTGAAGTTGCAGTGCAGTGGACTCTCAGTGCCACCATAGATTTTGATCAATGGGATGACACCCATGTGTGAGTTTAGTAGTCTCTGCCCTATGGAAAGAAAAATAAACCTGGGTCTTTACTATCAAAGTCTGGTCTTTACCACACACGTTTTTGGAAGTGTGCCATGCCTTGATTAAAAGAGATTTAGCTGAGCTCGGACAAAATGTTGGTCACCAGGCTGGAGAAGGATAATCATTTACAAAGAGTTTGGCCTTCATTAATCCACTTTTGAGGAAATTCAACACAACTGTTACCATATATCAAAAATCCATCAAAGAGCAAGTAATATTCCAGGAGTCTGAGGATCTACAAGCCTCTCTAGTGGACAAGTCAGGATAATGGTTTGTGAAGTGAAGCTCAACCAAAGGTGGGTCATGCAGCAAGACAATGAGCTACACCCCAACCCCCCCACCCACCCACACCCACACACACACACACACACACACACACACAGTCTACAAAAGAATGGTAAAAGCCAGACAGAAAATGTGGGTTTATGTAATATAATTATCAGCAGGGTAGGGATATAAGTTATTGCATGTCAAGGGGGTCACACCAGGTACTCAAAAGGTTCACATACTTTTTTTCCAACAAAGATATTTAATGTTGGATAAAACACATATGTTTTATGAAAAAAATAAATGTTTTTCTCCTTTCTTCATTCTCTCTAGATACACCTTTCCTCTTTTGTTTGAATGTACATGTGTTCAGTTCTCTAAAAAACAACTATTTTAAAAAACGCCTGTGATTACTGGGTGTTTTCTGAAACAGGAACATGAATCTTGGCAAAACTATAATTTTCACAGTACATCTTGCCAGCATGTGATGACAAAAGCATCAATTTGCTAGGTCTTTAATGCTTTTTAAGAGACAAATGTAATATAACTCATTTCTTTGTTGATCTTAATCTATTGTAGTCTGTTATTTTGCAGCAGTTAGTCAGGTTAAAGTCTCAGCTGTGTAAACTGGACTTCTTCACTTGTACTTTGTCGTGACCAGGAGTCATGGAGGAGTTTGTCTCAGCTCATTTGTTTTTGTGGATAGACCTCTAATCACATGCACATGCACACAATTAAGCAAAACCTGGAAACACGCACACAGAAAACTACACAACACAGACCAAATGATCCATCAAATTACTGAAAGGGAAGCAGGACAATGTGTTTGTTTATCCTCAAGATCTGAAACAAATAAATGGCCACTTTATCACAGTTGTCCTTAACGCACACAACCATCCATTAATTTCGCAGAACAACAGGCAAACACAACTTTGTACAGAAAGTAAGGACAGTTGTGTTAGTGTAGATTATTTCTCTGTGGTAACAATGCTTTTTGGCAACAAATCTTTAATTGCTGGAATGCCTGTTTAATTCCCTTTCAAATAATGTCCTGTTTGTAAGGAACATGCATTTTTGACATCAGCTTATTCTGCCACTGACTCGTCTGGTTGGATGATTGAAGTTTGAAAAAACAAGACACATTGGCCATTTAAGAACTTGTTCGTTTCACAAACAGGAGCCTCATTAGTGTGTAGAAGAACCATACACAGCCAGAACTGCCTGGCTCCTCCTCCTCATGCTGGTCACCAGCCTGGGGGCTGTTTCACAATAGCAGAATTCATAAATCCGGGATAATCAATAAAGCAAGACTTTACCTAGTCTGAGCTGTGCAGCCTGGCTTGGTGTGTTTCACGAAGGCCAAGCCAGGCTGAGGAGGAGCCACTAGGTCGAGCCAGGCTGAAGTAATTTGGATAGATGCACGGTCACGGCTTTTCTTCACAGACCACATTGTCGATAACAAGATTAACTGATGCTAAAATGGAGAATATGCATTGTACATACTTTGTAAAGATTGAGCAGCAGCTTCTTGTGGAAGTGTGGTGACGTGAAACATGTAATTTGTGAAAAAGAAACACGGCCCCTGTAATGAAACAACGAGAGAAAGCGTGGACCGACGATCGTGGACCGACTGAATGCGTCGAAGGAGCCAAAAAATATACATTTCCTTACCACTGCTCTGAATTGAAACCATCTTAATCACACATTCAAGGATCAGGCTACTAATCATTTGCACAATTTTTCCATTATAGTCAATGCAAGTAAGCAGAAGATAATGTTACTCATGAAATTTACCATGAAGATCCATTTTTTACAGTGCTAGGATATGATGCATAAATGTTTCTTTCATTTTTTTCTTCCCTCTTTCTCATGGGCTAAAATATAAATTAACTTCCACTGCTTGCTGTTAATATAAAGCGTGCAAATGTTCAATGACGCATAGAATGGTTTCAGTTAAGAGCAGTAGTTCAAAAATGTATATTTTTAGAATTTTATCTTTCAGTTGGTCCGCTATTATCTGCCCCACTTTTCCTCACATTTTTTAAATAAAAATAGTATTTAGTTAGTAGTAGTTATAGTTAACATAGTTTTGCTTCTTCACATGTTACATGCTTTGCTCCCTCGTGTACACGGAAAAGATAGACACTGAAGAAATTGGTCTCTAAATACTAGAAAGTGATACATTTTATGCCATTTTAAACATTATTGTAACAGAGTGTAATCATCAGTTATTTTCCCCCAGCAAAATACAAAGTCAAAACCCACTGAGGTGTCCTCCCCCTGTTGTTACATGACTGTAGACTAGTACACACTATGTAGGTATTGGTTCAGTGAACTAAAACTATAATTTGGGAGGCTTGTACAATGAGGATATGTTCTTCAAATTTAACAATCCTCCCAAATTATAGTTGTTAAAGAATACAACAACATTAATCAACTAAAATAATTTAAGGTGCATTGAGGTGCTTCCGCTTTTGTGAAACTGAGTCAAGGCTAAATTAAGTCAGGATACCTGGGAAATCCCGGCTTTATCCCTCATCTTGGTTTTGTGAAATAGCCCTCTGGTCACACACTGCTGTGGGATGGCCTCCCATTCTTCAACCAGCATTTGTTGCAAGTCCGCCAACGTGGTTGTATTGGTCACTCTGGCACTATCAGCACGCTCAAGCTGATGCCACAAGTATTCGGGTTGAGGTCAGGACAACTAGCAGGCTTTTCCATCCTCTCCACTCCCACATTCTGGAGGCAGTTTCTGATAAACCCCGCCCTGTAGGGTCGAGCCTTGGTCCCAGACTGTGGAAATATGGGATTGCCACTGGTTGCAGAATAAGGCACCTGATTGGCAGCACCTGGGGGATACCCCCAGAAGCTCAAAACATGACTCAATAGCAACAGCAAAGAAAAGGAAAGCTGTTTGGCATTAAGAGAGACGATTTGGCAACTTTTACATGGGCGCTACCCACATACTCAGATCTGCTGCTCATCCTACAAATGGATGTTTCGCACAAATGTGACATCATTTGAAAGAAAACTAAGCAGGCTTTCCAACAGTGTGCGATTTATTGCCAAAAAGCATTGTTACCACAGAGAAATGATCTACCAAACACAAATTTCCTTACTTTGTTTGCTAAGATTAGATACAAATGTTTGCCCCACAGTAATAGTCACATTTCAGGAAAAGTGATGAATCATTGGTGCTCCAAGTTTGTATTTAGAATCTTGAAAACGAAATTACATTTGTGCCGATGGGAAGTCTGAGGTTGATTTGAGTGATACTATGCATGTGTCAGTGCTCTCTGTAACTGCAAAGTAATAACTTCAAGCTAAGTTTGAGCTGTTGGGTGGTTTATTTAATGGGTTCAGAGAAATCCACTTTTAAAAAGTTAGGTTTAGAACTATTAATTAATTGTTGATGGGTGCAACTTCAGGACAGTGGTTAGTATTAGCTCTTAGACCAGCCTGTGGTACTACTGATTTCACATTAAGACAATGGCCTTCTTATTTTTTCAGTCTTCTGTGATCTGGTTCTCTTCCAGCATTTATAAGTGATCAGTTTTGCTAACTTCAAATGGCTGTTCTCACTGTACAGTGCTTCCGTTGCTACTAATTTCACTGATGATGTGCAGACATCCAGTGCAGTGATTTCCTGTTTGTTTGCTCCTCAACCTCCCGCCCCCAGCCTGAAGCTAGATTATATAAGTGAACTCCCTTCTGTCATCCTTGGCCTCTCAGGTCCACTAGTTTTGCTCTTTACAGTTTGAGTCACAAAACAAAACTGTCCTGTAAAACTACAGCGGTGCCCATCTGCCATAGATCTGCAGTCGTTGTGTCTGCTTTTAAATCTTACTGACTATTTACCATTTTATGATTTATCCTCTGCATTGCTGCCTAAATTAACTCCGGTGCCTCCATAACTCTGCTGCTAGTCTGCTCACCCATTTCTGCTCCCGTGAACCACCACTTACGCCCTGTTCCACAGCAGATCCAATTATAAAGTCATTCTCCTAACTCACACAACCTTTCATAAGCCTTCTCCATCGCGGCCCCCTCCCTCTGGAACTCTCTCCCCGGACACATCCGAGAATGCACCAATTTGCCTATGTTCCAATCACAAACAAAAGTCACCTTTTAAGAAATACTTTTAATGTCTGTCTTAGGTGTTTTTTAGTCTGTTGTTTTTTGGGATCATTTTAACTTATATGCAAAGTGTCTTTGAGTGCCCTGAAAGGGCTCTTTACATAACATGTATTATTATTAGTGGTAGTAGAAGAAGTCTTCTTTTTTTATAATATTGCTGTGTTACTGGTTTACAAAACAATCCTAACCCAACGCCAACTTTCTGTTTGTGTTTGATATGGTGTCAAAATGTAGCCTACGTATGCAATGCATTCAGTATGAAGAATAATTAGTTAGTCATTGTTTCCTTTCAACTGCAGGGTTGTATGTACAATTTTGCACACAATATTTTATTTGGCACCAAAAACTGGAAGAATCCGGCATTAGGTTGCATTAGTATGCTCCAATTCTAATACGTTACAGTCATTCTCTATTTGAATGACCATAGGCTGACAAGTTATATAATTATTATTGCCTATTTAAGTGCTCTTTGGCCTTAACTCTCATGAATTTCTACTGTCTCAAGTGTTGTTGTTTTCCAGCAGCGTGCGAAGTGCTGTCATATCTTCGAGCGTCTGTCAGCACTCAGCAGAGTGCTCCTCATTCAACTGGATCAACTAGTCAGACCACTTAATCTTTCTCAGTCTGCTCATCTCGCTCACTTCTAGAATGAAAGAAAGTGGTTAGGTTTCCAAATGGTGCAAAAGTACATGTTACTTGTTATTTGTACACATTCAAATGATGACACAGGCAGACCATTCAATCATTTTTAGCATTTTTAAAACAGTTACATACTAAGAAAATCCATGTCAATCGGGTCCAGTTTTTGATGTCACCTTCACTTGAAAACAAATGAAGCCAAACTGCAGATCACTCCCATCTCTGTGTCGGTGCATTCAATGCAGATATTCAAACAGACAGATGGAGAGAGAGATGTGAGTTCTTTTCAGTCCAAGCACGTTGCTTTTTAGGGTCCCTCTCTCCCTCTTGTTGACAGTTTGTTGGCAACTCTGGTTAGGTGGGAAATTTGATTATTTCTTTCCAAAAATAGGACTTTTTTTCCACTGTGACCGCCTTGTGGTGTGATATGCCCAAATTGAAATCGTTATCTATTGATGGAAATCTTTTTTATACTCGTCTAAACAACAAACAATATACAAGACAATTTCAAACACCTTTCTTCTGCTCTGCTGAGTAATTGATCATTATTGCTGATTACAGTTGCTAGGATGCATTTCTTAATACTTTGGTCACTTTTTCTAAATTCTTTACACAGTTCTCTTAAGCAACTCTCAGCTCGGCACAGCTGTTCATTTTACATTCACAATGCACTAAAACTACCAATTCACTTCATACATGTCTCAAATTAACTCCTTCTCCCATAACAGTAGCAAAAGTTAACAGCCAACAAACACACTTTGTACTTTACAAAACAATGACCTAAAATACACTAACAACAGGTGTCATTATACAATGTTTTCTTATGTAAAACAAGGACACGTCTCAACTGTTTCAAATTCACTGCAAAATACAGTATGTTACTGGAATGAATCAGACATGATGCAGTATGCTTTAATATATTGTATGTTGTCTTTTATTTGCACTGAGTAATTCCAAAATACAAGAATTTGTTCACACCATCCACTGATACAGATACAATAAGAATGCTAATCTACATCGGTCTTCTGCATTTGGCCACAGGTTCTTATCCACATCACATCTTATAAAATCTAGGGCAATTCATCTAGGAAAGAATCTTCTGGCATGCCTGATCCATCACTGGCAATCTTCTGCTGATATGTCCAGGCATCCAGCATTCATTGCTTCTAGGAGGGAAATTTGATTATGTGTATGGTGGTCATAACCCTTCCACCTCCATGAGGGAAAAAAAATCCTCTATGGGGTTGAGGAATGGAGAATAAGGTGAGGGGGAAAGTGACGCTATTCTGGGATGGGCTGCAAACCACTGTGGGACTGCACGGGAGTGGTGAAATGCCACATTGTCCCAAACAATTATAAATGTTGGCTGATTTCTTCTCTCTGCATCCATTTTCACAACTAGCACAACCCTTTCATAGAGATCATGCCGGAATGCAAGAGACGCTCAGTGTTGTATGGCTCAATTAGTGGTGTTTGCAGCAGCAGTTCATCAGTGGGTGTTGCTGTGCTCATTGTGATGTTGGCACCCCTCTGGACCGGGACATCCACCGTGGCACTCTTTCCAATCACATTCCTTCCTCATTGCTGTGTTTTGGCCAATTTGAAACCCGCCACATCCACAAAGATGAAAATGTGGGGTGTTTGTCTGCCTTCAATCTCCACGACTCATTAAAATAAATCCACAAGGCAAAATAAGAGTTAGGCTTTTGCAGTAGCAATCATTACCAAAAATGTATGTCTTTGTGTGTGTTCTGTATTTTACAGTATTGTGATCTTACCTGGACATATTGGTTCCTGAGTTGCCTGACACGTTCAGAGCTCCTCTCAAAAGGCACAGTATACAACTGTTTCATCCTGACCGGATGTTTTTCAGGACTTTAGAAATAGTTGTTATGCTTACACTGGGAATATGTTCAAAAGTAACGTTGTCTGCCAAGACTCTGTGACGAATCTCAGTGAGTTTTATGCTGTTGTTTCTGATGACCTTATCAACCATGGCAGTTTCCTGCACATCAGTGAACATCCTACATCTCCTACCTGTGTGAGGTAGCCGTTGAGTCCTAAGCAGAAAAGCAAAAGCAATTACACACAAGTGGGCTCAGATGCCATGCAGAAAACAAGTTACCTGTTGGTTTGCTGGAAAACTCTAACAATAGATGCCACTGTTGTGCACTCTCTCACCAGCCTCTCTCATTGAGAGACCATGATTGATTACATGATCAATTACAGTAGCTCTAATCTCATCTGAGACTAGAGCTCTTAATCTTCTTCTTCTTCCACCATGAATGTGAATTCCTCACCCCCTCTCAGCCACTCTTTATCCTCTTTCTGCCAAAATTCTATCTCCGGCTGGGTCCGTGTTTACGTCACAACACAAAACTATTCTGAGGTTGTATCCTTTTGTAATGAAATTGAAAGAGTAACATGTGTAGGTGTTCAGCCACATGAGAATCCGCTGTGGTTAGTTCAATTGTTTTCATAGCATTTGAATTTTTTGATTCAAAATATAGTTTATTACAATATTACTGAAGAAATGTAGCAAACTGCTGTCTTATTCAATTTTTTATTCCGTTGTTCTTTTGAACTTAAGTTCAGTTAACAGCTTTTTGGAGAACAGTATGTTAGCATGTGCAAATTGGCCTGTAGGTATATAGAGTTTTGGCGAATGTTGCATTGTGAGAAGTGAGAAAAGAATGAATGTAATTTGAAAGATGTAGTCACTGTATGCATTTTGTGCCAAAGCAATGACAAAAGATCAACAGTTTAGCCCACATATACTTCGGTTGTGCTCATTTTGTGAAGAGTTTTGAAAAAGTGACCCAAGTATTGAGAAATGACCACACAATAGACACATAGCAGGCTCTCTCATCCACATATGCCACACATGTATTCTTCGGTCCTGAGTCTCGTGAACAACTGTGATTGTTTTCACATGCACTCATGATGACATTCTATGAAAACACTCTCCCGTCTTCTCCCCTCCTCTTACGCTGTCCCTCCCTCCCCTCCTTCGTGGGTTGAAGTAGGTGCACAAAGTGCAGAATTAATCCATTTTAATTGACAGGTTCCTGTTGCACTGTGGCCTGGCTGCGTGCAATGGGTAATGCATGAGGGACCTACCTGATTTGGTGTCCAATGAGGAATGACGTGTGTGCATGTGCATGTGTGTGTGTGTGTGTGTGTGTGTGTGTGTGTGTGTGTAAGCACATGCATTATCTCTCCTAACCTGGCTTTGAATGAGCACTGGCAGAGCCAAATGTCTATCAGATGATACCTTGCATGTCAGAGTCTGTTTGTGAACTCATTTGGCTTTGACTGTGTGCTTCAGCGGGCTGGAGTTACGAACAACATCCCATATGGAAACACGTCGCTTTGTTTCTGGAAATGGTCAGTTTCCAAATCATGATCTTAATCACTGCCAAACAAAGTGCAAATAAAGCAGATAAGATCATGTTGAAAAGGGGGATTTTAAAAAGGAAGTTTAGATAACACGGAGAAGCCGAATGAACACAATGGCATTATTTAGAGGATTAAAGTGAATGCAGGTAACAGAAATTGGGAAACGTTGTGATAAGAATGTGGTATTGAGGTCCAGATGCATGTTAAATTGAATCTTCAGAATCTCTGAAACACATCACACCACTGGGTTGTGGCTAATAGCAAAGGCTGAGATAAAGAAGTGGATTTGCATTAAACATAAATGAATGAATGATGACCATGAATTATTCCTGTGATGAGGGCAGGCTCAAAGACAGAAAGGAAGTGTAGAAGCAGTCTGTGCCATTTTGTTTTTTTCTGCTGAGTTAGCTTTCAGGAGTCACTGTTGAAAAAGGTGAGACTGGGCTCTGCTTCACCCACCTGTAGGGCTGTCATGGTACAGTTTTTTTTCTTATTGCAGTGAAGAAGCAATGTATCACAGCAGTATGGCGGTTAACCAGTCAGAGCGAGAATGGCAAGTGAGTGACGTCAGTGGCCGTGGGGTTGCACACGGAGTAAAGAGAGAGGATAGAGTTTAGCAGAGTTAATTTAAAGTGATTAAAAAGTGAACAATACAACAATAAGATAGAGCTTCTCAAGAAACAATGGCTTTATCGATTGTCAATGCTGCCGGTAAAGTGAATGCAGATACCCCTGAAAAAACTTTGCTATCAACATCAACATCAACACATGTTGCGTGTAAAAAAAAAATGCAGCACAGTGTTTCCATTTCAGCTCAATGTGAGTCTTTCCTGAGTTTTGCTGTCATTTAGGACCACAACGTTTTCTCTCATCTCTGTTGATCCATTCCACAGACAGTTTAGAAAGCTCTTTTGTCAATAAAGTAATATATAAATAAAACAGTTTGCCAACAATGCCGAGTGCAGCCCGTCTAGCAGCTGAAAAGACAGAGAGCAGAGAGGGTGACTCGGCAGTTTGCTGACTCGTTGCTCTCTCTAAAATATAAGCTGCTCCGTTTTAGGCTACGAAACATGCATGCAGACTGAAAGTCAACCATGCCGTTTTATCACAACGAAGCTATGAACAGAAGGACACTTCGGTAGCTGCTAAGCTAATGTGCAGTGGTAAGCACTGCAGCATTACCGTTAATGTGTCTACCTCAGCTGAGAATGGAGAAGTGTCCTTGCCTTTCCTACTGTGTATTGCAGTAAGCGTTACCTGTAGAATGTCATTAGAATGTTTTTTGCGGTGATGATGATGATGAGCTCAGATCCGCGTTACCTGACGGTATTGCTGTAATGCGGTAACAGTCCCAGCTTTAACCACCTGTGTACCCACTGATGACACTCAGCACCTCAGAGTGATGGCACCAGTGTGTTGTCTGAGCAACAAATCACACATTAACACATTAACGGCATATTCATTGAAATTTGGGCTGTCGCAGCAGGATGCTGATAGAGACATGACAATAAAGAAGATGCTAGAAATGCACTAGAGGGAGAGAGCAAATAGAGGAGGTGTG
>NC_048416.1:14517539-14560773 GCF_013103735.1 Etheostoma cragini | reverse complement strand
CACATCTTTTCCACCCAAACTGAGTTTTTTTTTGTAGGTAAGAACACCGATTGAGATTTGTTTGTTATTTTCAAAGGATTTGTAGAGCACTTTGTTTATTTTATTTGTCTTTTGCAACACACTCACACACAAACAGACATAATGGGAGGGTGGGAGGGAGGGGGCAGTAGAATTCTCTATAAAATAAATTGACAGACATATAAAATCAGAGATTCTTTACGTGAAGTTTGGTTTATTCTAGCACATTTATCGCATAGCTGTCTTGAGCCTCAATGTTATGTGCACATACGTCGCCTGAGGTTTTCAAAGTGAGTGTGTACATAAGGTCCACTCTTGGTTTGTTACACAGTAATGTGTATGTAAACTACTACTAATATATTGGAGGCAGTGAAATGGCACCAACGTGTGATGTGCTGTAAATTGCAAAGTGCTCAGCATTCACTTCTGAGAAATAAGTCTTGAGTGTGTTGTAGCATTTTGTGCTTTGGAGCTGATATGAACCTGTTGTTTATGCTCTTGGCAATTACGCAGTAGGAATTTAATGAATTCACTTCGGTTTTCAAGGAGAAGAATGAGAAGCACACAGAGTAACTGCTGAACCATTTTGACCAGCTGGCGCATGAGTTGTTTTAAGTGGGGTTGAGGAATTATTGATCGTAGATGCAAGTCTTTATTTCATTCCTGAGATTGTGCTCTAAGGCAGGGATCTTCAACATTCAACATTGACTCATCAGAGTCAATGCAGGGGGGGCTTCCAATTTTTGAAGTTTAAAATAAAGTCTTAACATGAATATAACATTTTATTTGCAAATACAAATCCCCACTGATGCTATGCTTACTGGCCTAAAATAGTCCCTAAGATAGTATGTTTTATTATTAAAACGTGATATATCAAACCATGCCAACACTTAAAAGGCTTTTATTATTTATTTTTATTAAAAAATTTTAATAGTTTAACATTCTATGCACTAAAAAGGTATGTATAAAAGCTTTGGGCCGCCCTACACATTATTGTAGGCAGGCTTTAATATGCCACTCACTTTTATACAATACATGTACTGTACATGTGTGTGTATAAATATACATATATATATCTATATATATTTATATATTTATATATATATATATATATATGTTTCTCTTGTTGTTTTGGGTTGAAAATGTTGAAGACCCCTGCTCTAAGAGGTTACATTTGGACACAGATAAATGTGCAGATGACGAGGACTAGTGCTGTGAGGGAAGGTCTGGCTAGTCCACACACCATTCCGGGATAGGAGAAAAACTTGCTCTGGTTTATTGGCATTCCTTCAAACCAATCAAAATCGTCTTGGGTGGTGTTAAACACCTGACGCAAGTATGGTGCCCCTGCAAAATTGCCTCGGGAAGGTAATTGTTTTCGGGGAACATGTGCATGTAGGGAGGCCAGCTCTGGAATTAAAATGGCTGTCGAGTGTGACAGATGAGATGAGATGAGAATATTTTGTTTTTTAAAGATTATTATTTGGGGCATTTCCCTTTATTTATGAGTAACAGTGGATAGACAGGAAAGGTGGGAGAGAGATGGGGGATGACACACAGCAAAGGGCTGCAGGTCAGATTCAAACCTGGGCCGCGGCAAGGGCCTCAGTCCACATGGGGCGCACACTCTTACTGGGTGAGCTAGAGGCCGCCCCGTGTGATGAGAATTTTACTAAATAAAATATACACATAATTACATTCTCCCAGCTCAGGGGATATTTAACAAGTTGACCTGAGTTTAGAATGCTAATCATAAGAATATTTTGCTGAGTCCCAAACTTCATTTCTCTGTAACTTTAATTAAAAAAACAGGTTTTGACAAGAATCCTATTCACATACACGGTTATCTAATTTAATCTAAAGTAATTTAACATCAGTCTGAGAAGCATTTTGTGACAGATGTCTTTTGAGTGAAAGCTTCAAGTCTTTTGCACCACGTTGACATCAGTGTTGTCACAGCTGTGACACCACTCAACATGCCTAACCGTGATGTTAGGGCCTTAACTGACCACACCGAATGATAAATAAATGTCAGCCTGAGTAATTTTGCTAGTGAGTAAACTACTGTGATAGTGGGCGACTCATGTGTGTTCCTGTTATAAGAATAAACGCAGAGGAGTATGTACAGCAAGGTGTTACATCCATTTTCACAATGACTGTGAGTGTCAATGTTGTTGTTGACAAATTTACGTTTATATAAGAACTGACTTCTGTGATGAGTTCTTTATGCAAACCTGCACAATTGACTCAAATTTCATGGCATGCCAGATGCAGAAGAATTTACACTTGTGAGTTAAAAATGGTTATCCATATGGCTTCACACTGCCAAATGTGAAAATAAAAATATTCTCAAAGAAATGCTATCCCATTAGGAAAATGAACAGCAGAAGCCCAACACCTGACTCCCAATATGTCACTGAATGTGACAGGTATACACACACACACACAAACACACACACAGACACACACACACACACATACAATTTTGTTTGTTTTGTTTGCATCCTTCTCCTACCTCCTCCTCTCTTTTACCCAGCTCCACCATCAGTGTTTTAGCTCATCTGCCTCTGTGGAATATGCACCATTACCATTTCTGTTTTATGAGACAGGGGCCACGTTTTGGTAGCCAGGCCTCCTCCCCTGGGGGCTAAAGATTATGAGGATGTGACTATAATACACCTTTTTCTCTTTCAGATACACACAATGCACACCATGCACTGAAGCTATAGTCAGGGCCGGAGTGGGACTCATTTTCATCCCTGGAGTTCCATGCCTTAGACCGGCCCAGATTACTTCACGACTGACCATATTAAAATAATGTGGTGTAATTTAAACTTGCATAGCTTGCACATAAGTCTGCAATAGCACACTGTTCTCTACAGCCTTGTAATTCAGTGTATTTTTTTGCAAAATATAATTTTCAATTCAGTAGAAACACAGTAAGTGTTGCTTCATAATGTAGATTTATCATAACAGTTAACATATTTAAAACAACACAACGATGATCAACAGTATCAGAATATTTCAAATATCCAAACTTTGAAAGGAAATAAAAGAACAAATACAAATTTGTGCAATATTTCGCATTACTTTCATCCTATTTGCTTTCATTTGTGAGATTTGTATGGTTATTTACTGTACTACTTTAGTTACAAAAAGCGTAATGGATCACTACAACATTTGGGCATAGAAAGTGATTAGATATAGATAATAACTATTCTGATCATGTTTGCTTGTTCACACACTGTGTTACAACATCTTACTTATGCCTTCCACACTGACAGCAACTATGTACACTACTGGCTCTGCTTCTGACTAAATCACTTAAAAAATTGTCATACTTCTCAGTAAAAATGTCCCTTTTGTTACACATCTTTCTGATTAAGTCAAGTAAGTTTTCCTTAGCGGGAATCTTCTGCCATCATTGATTATCTCTGGCATCATATGGAGCAGGTCTACACTACACTCTCTTAATGTTAATTTATTTTAGTTCTTATAATATTCACTCAATGAGCAATCTTACCTGTCTGTTCTGTAATGTATCAAGGCCAGTGCTTGGCTCTTTGTATTCACTGTTAGCAGCAAACTGGACTTGTGTCTGCTTCCAAGGAGCTACAAGGAAAAGTTTCATTCATAAACACGAACAGTGGTTTGCAGTCAACGTTGTTTTATGGTTTGCATGAAGGGTAGCATCCTGCACTGCTCCTAACTAGCTTACCCGTCTCGCCGGACCTACAATGCAGCTACACAAGCAGCTCGTTCTGGTAATGCGCTTGCTTTTTCATTGGCGGCCCTTAGGAAGACTGCCAATCCCAATGACAGGGATACAATATAATATATAATCTCATAGATGCTGGCCTTTTTCCCCATTCTGAGTTAACCAGAGACATTGGGTCTATGTTGTCGGCCCAGATGTCACAGAGGCAGGTTTGGTTAGTGCAAACGTTTCTGCCGGAGAATATCCGGAAAGAGCTTGTGAATGCATTATGCTGATTATTCCAGGGCTGGTTTTTTACATTGTCCAACGCACACAGAGCTGCTGTTGCCAGATGTAAGCTCAGGGGATCCCAGCCTTCAAACCAACCTTGTTCGAGGTTTGAAGGCAGCAAATAAATAAATAAATACATCAAAAGCAAGGTGTCTCAGTGGTTTGTCCTGTTACCTTAAAACAAAATTGTTCTGGGTTTATTTTGCATGGTCTCCCATAGTTGGCATAGGTTTCCTTGAATAAGTTAGGTATTCAAAATACTCCTATAGCCTTTGACTAAACAATGTCCTTAAATCTGCTCTAATAAGTATTTTTATGCTAATAACCTAATCCCAGCAGCATTTAGAAGTTACACAGTCAGATATTTTATTTATTTATTGGAGTTAGTGGAGACCAAACAGAGATAAAAGGGAGCCAGAAACACGACTCCAAAGGAATACAAATGTCACTCTGTGTCTGCTGGATGTGTTCAAGATGTACAGGTGTACTTCAGACACAAGGACATCACTGTTGGGTATGATTGCAGGTGAAAACAGAGCACACTTCTGACTGCACCACACAGTGATGCTGGGTGCAGTCTGAAATGCAACTGATTTGAAACTCTCAACCAAAGAGGGCAGTGAGGCATTGCTTTTCAGTCTGGTGTTCACTTCAAACCAGCATGAGCCATGCGTTGTCCTTTTAATCATGGATTGACCTGCTACCTGGAGCCCTGAGGCAGTAATTAGCTGTTGTACTCCCATTTCTCCTGTTATCTCTGCAATGTGTACAATGTGTTTTCTATGTTGAAATACAACCCGACCCCAGATTTGCTGTGTTGATTAAACAGACAGGGTCTCAACAGTATGTAGGGAGTATTGTTATGTCATTTTTTATTGTGTTTAAATAGTAAATATTCCCAACCAAAATCCAGCATTAAGCCTGGATCCTTCTGGGCACCCTGGAGCTCTGGTGCTTCGGGCCAGTTGTCCTCTCTGCCTTAACCTCAAAGGACACCAAGAGGCTTTAATTTATATTTTTTCCCATGACACACATACACAGCAGACATCTGTCCCCTCTAAACTGTGTAAACTAAACACACCAGACACTGGACAGTAGCCCAGAGGCTGCTGCAGCATTTGCATGTCCATATGGGAGTGCTGTCAGGATGAGGAGGAGGCCTGCACTCTGATCTAAGCTCCTCTCTGCTCCTTCTGCTCTTCTCCACCAGCTGCTTTGTGTCTCTGTTTACTTCCAGTTCTGACACCAACAAGCTGATGTTCACGTCTTGCTCTGAGCTGGTATGAGGTGTATTTGTTTATGAACAGAAGCCTACATGGTTGGTTGTATCTCTGAATGTTTATGTGCACACATGACTTCTTTAAACAATATGTACTCACAGTTTGTTCTTTATTTGCGTTAATTGGTTTTCACTTTGGCTTAACCCTCACATAACACTATTGTCTGTGCAGCTTGTCTTGTATCAGTTTCATCCAGCTGTATCACATGCAGGTGAGAATGGAACCAAACAGTCAAAACCCATTATTTCTCTGAAGAAGCTTTGTCTCTGATGATTGTGGTTAAATTTAAAGGTCCCATGGCATTAAAATTTCACTTTATGAGGTCACCCCAGTGTGCCTATGGTCCCCCAGTGGCTAGAAATGGGGATAGGTGTAAAACGAGCCCTGGGTATCCTGCTCTGCCTTTGAGAAAACAAAAGCTCAGATGGGCCAGTCTGGAATGTTGCCCCTTGTGAGGTCATACGGGGCAAGGTTACCTCCCTATTCTCTGTTTCGCCCATGACAGAGACATCATGACACATTGTAAGGAAATCTCATTGTGGGACTGGCTCTAGTGGCTGTAATTCTGCTCCAAGGCTGAATTTATATAATTCACAAATGTATGAGGGGACCACTAAGGCCTATATAAAAGCATCCAAAGAGCACCATGGGACCTCAAAAGGACAGCCACGTACTTTTGTCATTCAGTTTAAAGTGCCTGTTACAAGACAACCTGTGAAATCAACAAAGCTTTCAGCAGACACAGTGATGAGAAAGGACCTCAGACAGTCCCACAATTAAGAAAAAATAGATCTTGAGTGTCTAAAGTTTAAATCAACATACAGGTCCAGGCTTAGCTGGAGTGCTGAGGAAAGACAGGAAGCCTGGCCAACATAAAAAATAATCAAGTGCCGAAAGGTTTGAAATTTCTGACACTGAGGCTCATATATAGCATCGGACCAGATAATTGATATGCAGGAACATCTGGAGATGCTTTAGGTCTGATGAGGATTCCAGTTTGAGGGCCAGTAAAGCACCCCATCAATGAGAACAGAAGAGGACAAACGCAAGACTTTCCATATTCAGCGATGGAAATGATGTTCTTGCTGAAGAAGAGCAACATGTTGCATTATGTTATTTTCCAGTTAACACTCCCCTGCACGTAGACTTCATTAACTATGACAGAGACAGATCAGGTTGAGTCTTTCAGATTAAAGAGAGACGTGCTGCAGATATTCATCTGTTGTTGAAATTGGAGTCTCTGATTTTTGCAGTTGCCACTGAAACCTTCCTGCTAACTGAACACAGATGTTTAAGCACAGTGATGTATTGTGGGTTTGTGGTTTTTAGAGAGAATAGACAATGTTTATCTTTTTTTGCATAACATTTTTGCTGTAAGACCACACAGTGCATTTACTTTTTGAAAAAACTGCTTAACCCTTTTATGGGCCACTTGACAGCAGTGCAGCAAGCTGTAAACAGAACAATGCTTTGTATCAACATGTAAAGTTGATGTAGGGAACACGTTAAGTGTTGCAGAAATACACACCCAGCAGACATGGAACAACATTAGCATTTATTCGGATTCATGTCACATTATGAATGGAAGTCCAATACTCTATTCTACTTTTAGGTCTGTTTTGGCCTCCGCCGATTCCTGAGACATACATCTTTAGCTGACAAATGCTCCACTATGTTCACCAGGTAGTCGCTAACTTTGCTGACCATTTGGCATTGATTAGATAGCGTAGACTAAGAGCATAACCTATGAACTGCTGATAAGGGTGATATTTTTCTGTGGGTTTGTCACTACAAGTTACCCCCACCACATAAACACAGTTATTCCCTCCATTGAAAACAAATATCAACTCAAGTGGCTTTAAGGTGAGCACTCTTCTGCATTGAAATTAGAGTCTTACAGTTTGAGCTTTGAGCGCGTTACTCAGAGCGTGGATCGTTTTAGACTGTCAATGTACAAAGCCTTGTAGATGGGTTTATGTTTAACAATGAGAAGGCCCCCTAGTCAGCTTCCCCAACCTTGGTTTTCAATAGTTCATCGCCTACATCTGCAGGAAAACCATATACAATCTGGGTAAGCTTCTCAAGCTGTAACAGCAACCCCCATCGGAGGCGGATTTTGAATTGAGGGATACTGGGGATAAATTGCTATGAATCTCTACACTGCTGTCATTGTCAGGCAATGTCCTCTAAGCCATAGGAGTATTGCATAATTCATAGGTAGAGCACAGGGACCCATCACTGTAATAAGGCAGTGTGACACAAATCCTCACCTCTGTCAGCAAAGAACTGGATGGTATGTAGAAAAAAACCAATGCACTGAAGAGTACAGTGTGCTGTAGATGGTGTCAAGGTGGGTGTAAACACAGAATCATATCCTAATAAACTTTGTTATATGGACACCGTCAAATTCTTATTTTTAGCCTCACCAGTGACATGGCTCTAAGCACTGCTGTTGGTGTACTGGTCAGCAATTTGGTCCAGACTAAAATATCTTAACAACTAGTAGATGACTGCTAGAAAATTCTGTACTGACAATTGTGGTCTCCAGTGGATAAATTCTACTGACTTTGGTGATCCCTACATTTCCTCTAGTGTCACCATAAAGAGAAGCATTTTAGTTATTTACTGAAACGTTTTGACAACTATTGAACAGACCGACATCAACAACACAGGTTAATAAAATTAAGGACAACACCACTTAATAAAGAGAACAAGAAGAAGAAGAAGAAGGAGAAGAAAACAGTTGGTGGCCATATTAGGGCATCATAATTAAAGGTCAGAGCCAACACGAACCTTAAAACCGACATTCAGCTTCATTAACATATGAAAATAGATCAGCGTAATAAGGGCAGATTAACTAAAGGTCACATTTTTAAACTCAACATGATACCCTAGGCTCCACTGGTGTCTTTTTGACAAAAATAGCATGGTGTGATGTACTTGGTGCATTTACCTTGAATTAATCCATAATCTTCTTTTGTTATCTTATAATCAGCTATTGGCATTTTTGATAAGGCTTAGTACAGTCTATAGCCACGCTGGTGACTCTCTGAGCTATTACCTGCTAACATGTTTAGCTAGTAAGGTTTTCTATGTTCACCATCATGGTGTAGCATGTTACCATGCAAATCTTTGCCAATAAGCACTAAACACAAAGTACAGCTGAGGCTGTTGGGAATGTCATTAATTTTGTTGTTTTTGGGTCATAATCCAAAGCAGTGGATACATATATATTTAGACCTGAAGATGGCACTAGAGGAAAGGTCAGGGGGTCACCAAAGTCACAAGTCGTTGTCCTCCGGGGACCATGAATGTCTGTCCAACATTCCAAGGCCATCCATATAACAGTCGTTGAGATGTTTCAGTCTAGACAGATGTGTTGGAACGATGGACATAGCGGCTAGTTCCCACATGTTTTAATACAATTGAAAACCAGTGTCTGTTATGCGATGCAGGTCAACACACTAATTATAGTAGAGAATAAATGATAAACAACATATGGCTGCATAATCCTAAACAACTCCCAAAATGTGATCACTGAACTTTATAATCCTCCACACAAATCCTCCCTCCTCCTCTGTTAGTCCCACGTTTACCTGTCTCATCGTCTGAGTGTTTTGGCAGATCTGCCTCTCTGTATGTGTTTCTGGGTTGCCTCTCTTTTTACCATCCTCATTCTGCTGTGAGACAAACTTTACTTCACCATCTGCCTGCTGATTGGAGCGAGCAGGCTGCCCCCTTTCTGCACCTGTTCCCCCTTCCTAGAGTTTGGTTCCCAGTAGTAACTTATTTAGCGAGCAGTCAGCAGAGGACTTACATTCATTTTTGCAACACCATAACAAGGTTATTGTCATGCCCGTCTGCCCTGTGCAGGAACTAATCTTAAAGATTAAGTCAATTAATTATTAAGTAACATTTTGCTCTTCTTATCACTGCCGAAGATTTTTACTTACTAATTTACATCTGGATGGATTTTCTCCAGAATCATACACTTATTTTTGGCCCCAGCTTGGCCCTCTGCTATTGAATATGCTTAAGTTTTTTTTCCATAATAGAGGTTCCTTTTTACACTACTTTACATTGATATAATTTCTCTTTTTTTTCCTAAAGACCCAGTTTACCCATCAGAGCAAATCTCCTTGTGTTTTACACACAGAAAACTGTACACAAAAGAAGATCAGAGAAGTTCCCCCATGCCTCCATACTGTGATCAGTCCTAACCATATTTTCCTTTGTGTATCGATACGTGTTATCAATCGGTTCACTATATTTATTTATTGCTTTGTAAGTTTCCTGAGACTATGTTTCAATTAATTTGAGAAACAATAATGACACATTGGGGTATTCATTACTGCTGCCTTTTGACATAGATCATGCTTATTAGCAATGTGCAAGCATATCAAATATGTTAAATGAAATGTTGAAATGCTCTTCGGCGCATTACCAACCCCATGTTCAACAGCTTAAACCCATTTGGATGTTTTGTTGTGTGCTGAACCTCCACCACTACACAGACAGTCAGTGATTGCTAATTTCTTACACTAAAGTTGAAGTTGGAGCTGTTCAGGATTTTGCAAAGTTTGCCCTGATTAAACTAAGCCTAAATAGTGACAACTATATTGTAGTGTAAAGAGAAGTACTTCCACTCTTGGTTATGGTTAATCAGAGTACAAAGTCACATGATGCTGCGGGGCCCGTGGTGGATAAGATAGTAAAGGAATATGGCTCTGCCTGTGTACAATGTCTAGCATATTGGTCAACAAAGTTTGGATTTCCGCAAAATGGTTATTGCACTCCCATAACATGTGTAGGGCAGCGGCTTACACTAGCAGCCTAAAATGTGCTTTTTCTTTACTGCTTTTACATCTTGAACTGCTTTTAACTGCTCTTTAATGTTTAATTTCTTATACTGCGATGTAACTTTTATTTGCATATTTTATATTGACTGTTTTTAACTGCTCTTTAATGTTTAATTTCTTGTGCTGTACTGTAACTTTTATTATTTTTATCCTTTTATGTAAAGCACTTTCAATTGCCCTGTTGCTAAAATGTGCTATACAAACACAGCTGCCTTGCCTTGCCTTAAATTGAACATTACAGTTTTTATATCCTAGCAAATGAGACATTGCAAGATGAAATAAAATCTTAATGAATTTAGCCATAATCTGCTCTGCGGTGCCCTGCCACGTCCTGCTGTGCCTTGTAACATCGCACAGTACCCTGCTATGCCAACTACTACAAACTACTATTTTTTTTAGTCACTGTTGCATTATCTTTTACTGGGACTGTTATTGCCACCATTCATTTCAACGCCAACTGGCCCGTCAGACACCACCTACCAAGGCCCTGAGTCTGTCCAAGGTTTCTTCCTAAAAGGGAGTTTTTCTTCACCACTATCGCACCGTTGCTTTCTCTGGCGGGAACTACTAGAACTGTTGTAAATTATGGAGTGTTGTCTAGACCTACTCTATCTGTAAAGTGTCTCGAGATAACTCTTGTTATGAATGCATACTATAAATAAAATTGAATTGAATTGAATTAAACCTGCATCCATCTGAATTCCAGCAGTGGGCGACACGTGCAGTTGCAAAAGGAGGTTAGTTTCTGTGAGGTCTACATCAGTAAACATTTTCATTCAACAAGTTTATGGTCTCAATAACTAGTTTTAAGTCTTCTACAACACAGAAGGATATTCATTTTTTGAATTATGGTCTCATTGATATGAAAATTGGCGACAAAGCAGGCCTTGTTTTAGGTCGTGGCTCTGATGTGATTGCCAGTGTGTAACGTAACATAGAGTGTAGGTAACTCCTCACTCACTCCTCCCACTCGTCTGAAATCGTCACATCCGCAACCAGGATGGCTGCGCCGGTAACAGCAAACTCAACGATTCATTGCAGATCTCCACAAACCAATGGGTGAGCTCACACATGCTCTGTCCACTCATTTTACTGTCAATGGTTAAGACCCACACGCAAATTACTCAGACATGATGATCCGGGTGGTAAAAGACACTTTTCTTAAAGGTTGTCATGCAGGCTGTCACTACAGGCAAACAGGAGAACATGTTTAGCAAATGATGACATTTCAAGATAATATTATAAAGTGTGTACAATAGGCTTCAGTGTTTTTTAAAAATTTGTAAGTTTTCATCATACATGTACTTACAAATGATAGGGCTTTTTCACTGAGGTGACACTTGTGCCAGTAGGAAAATGAATGGTATGAACAATTAAAATGAGCAATGTCTGCATTGATTTAGCTGCTTCAGTTTCAGGGTCCTGGTATTATTGATGCTGGCTCACTGTCACACCATCACGGATTACTGGGACATTTGAATTGAACTGAGCTTGTCCAACAACAGACTGACCACATACAGTATATGCACTAAAAGGCTAACAAGATAATGAGGTGCAGCTGTGCAGACAGGTGATCAGCGGGAGCAGCAAAACCTGATGACGACCTGGTGGGCAGGTGAAACATGAAAATGTCTGAAAATATATCAACAGATGGTGAGTGCACAGAAATCTTGCTGTGCCCCACTTTAGGGGCTAGAAAATATGAAGTCCACATTGATAGACTGGCAACAGTTCAACAAGGCCTTTCTCATTTAAATGTGGATACATGCAGCTTTCCTTCAACCATGTAAGATGCAGTGGTCCCTTTTTTGTTTAACTTTTGTCAACAAATACTGTTAGGAAATGTTACACTTAACATGTTTATCTTTTTAGTTTAATTTTATTTCTAAAAAGGTTTAAAAATGCATTACTTGCTGAACAATGCTGAACCCCAGTCTAGATTATGAGTGATGAGAAAGCACAGTGCTGGTTTTCACTTCCTGTTCAATGAAAACTAGCCATAAAAGGGTAATATAATGTACAATTGTGGGTGTTGTGGTTGTGGTAACCAACATAGTGTGTTAGTAAGGTGATGGCCCATCACTCGCCGCAAGAACAGCTTCAATGCTCCTCCCAATTGATTCTACAAAATTCAAAAACACCAGTCTTCCAAAAGATATTCCCTCAATTGGTGTTTTGATGGTGGTGGTGGAGAGCACTGTCAAAAACCTCAAAAATCTCTTAGTTTTTCTACTGGGTTGAGATCTGGTGACTGCAAAGGCCACAGCATATGATTCACAATATTTCCATTACCTTCAAACCAATCAGTGATCTCTTGTGCCCTGTGGATGTGGGCTTTGTTATCCTACAAGTAGTCTTGCATTGCCAGACCTATCTCAACAGCACTATGTCAGCTTTGGAGTCACTCCCATCAGGATATAAATGTTGTATCATAGGCTGAAGGTGAAAAATGTTGCATTGATTGGCACTGACCCTTCCCTTAAAGGGGACAAGTGGACCTGCACTGACATATTCAGTCATCAGAAAGAGCTGCTTTTGTTTTTTTCTTACATGTCGCAGAAATGCACAAGCATCACGGACACCAAATGTGCACAGTTTACTGATGTCTTTGCCAGAGCGCTAAAGGCAAATGTCACTTTATTCAATGTTCCTATTGAGACATGCTTGCTAGGTAACTAGGACTACAGTTGAAAATTAGCCAACTGGCTAACACTGGCGCTTTTACAAAAATGTTGATTAATGTGCATTGTCCTAATCAAATAAATAAATCTTAGAAACTCTAGCCATTTTAAAAGTCTTTGTGAAAGCGCTTGCCATCCATAATCTGTTTCTCTTGCCATATTGATTGAAAGTCTGAACCAGCTGGGCCTGCTTTGCATTCTTATACATGCCACAGAGCATAATTGATAGTGTTAATTGTTTAATTGTATCATGCAATGCATCTCTGAAGCATCTGCATTCATTACGTTTCTCCACACATTTTTCCTTAATTTTTCTGCCCATGCTGAAATGATACCTTAATCGTTATTCTTATCAGTATAATTGTGACAGAGAGGACCTGGCTGCCATTTATGAATGGATGTGGTCGGTGCTTGGATGGGATATCCTAAAAAGTGTAAAGATTCTGAAAGCAGAACCTTTTTTTAACAATTTAACCATCTAATTTTTAAAAAACCCAAAAAGCAGCATTATTCAAAGATTATGTAAGTTCATTCAAGCATAAAATTATAATGTCGAACTCACCGTATGATGAAAAGAGGTGTGGCGTGCAGTTTTTCTTTCCTTTTTCATTCATGCAGAACTTGGAAAAGGGGGCACAGAAAATAATCTAAATAATATAGTATGCATCATTGTTCCTCCGCTATCAGTTCCTCCACTATCAATCAACCTTTATTTATAGAGCATTTTTCATACATTTAAAATGTATTACAAAGTGCTTTACAGTTAAAAGCAATTGCTCCCACCACACCCCCTTCACATAAATTAATCCCCAGACACCAACTGACACAGACCCACCACCAACATCTACACACACCCTCTCTTATACACACAACTAATGTGTGGCTGAGCGTGGAAAAGCCAAGTTAAAAGGTGAGCTTGCTCTTAAAAATCTATCACGTTTCTCAGCATCTCTTCTCAGTCATAATAACAGATGCACAGTCAAAGAAAACTCCAAACAGAGATAACCACGAAACTATGTGATAGTCTTTCTCAAGCAAAACCTTAAAAAATATCTTATGTACTGTCCCATGTTCTCTGAAGTCAATTACTGAACTAGTTTTCATTGACGTGACCCCCAAATACCAGAGCAGCTAAAGGTTTGCTGCTTGAAGTAAAGCAGTGGTGATTTTAGCAGAATTTCCTCCTAGACATCTTGCAAGGTGATAAATCTTCTGATCTACACACTGACAGATGTCTAATCTGGGGAAGGGTTTAAATTACATTTATGGCTGTTTGTTTAAAATTAGCACCATTTACTAGCCACATGCTGGCAAAATAGTGTCTGGTAGACTCGCTTTACCCACCAACCAAAAAATAGTGGTAATCTATTAACTGGCTGGTAATATTTGAACATTCACTAACCATTTGGCTGGTGGTCCAAAAAGGGAATTTAGACCCTTAGTATGAGTTGTATTGCTACTAGTGCTGTCAGTTAAATGTGTTATTAACGGCGTTAACGCAAACCCATTTTAATGGCGTTAATATTTTTATTGCGAGATTAACATTCTTTTTTTTTCCTAGCAAACTTTGTAGCTTTTTTACATGCTGTTGTAAGAACTAGTTACGTTAGAAAAACTAAAACATCACACCGGGTCTAGCTAAACCGGATGTTAAACAACAGGCACGCAGCACACCAGTCGTTTTATCACTTACTTAACCGTGATCTCTGCCGAAATGACCAGCAGCTCGCTGTGCTCTGTCCTCAGAGTCACCTACTGTATTCTCAGATGATTGAACCATCAGCTACCATTGACGGGAAAGAGTTGACAAACTCTTTCGCGGCTCGACATATCTACTTAATGCCACCGATACAACCGAGCTGTGACGGAGTCTTCAGCCGAGGGGAGAACTTTATAATCATGTCACGCTGTTGCATTTGTTTTGCCTACAATCTCTTCCCCCTCCTCCTTCTCACAGGGGGGCTGAGAGAAATCCAGGCATTAAAAATGCACATTTTTCCACTTATCATGCACTACTGCTATTATGACTGAGCATCATAATCCACCTAGGCCATGTCATTACTGTGGCAGGTTTTTGTCAGAATGACAACTATCTGATTCAAGCCCTGCGAAGTGCATCAGCAGAAATTGAGTCTATGTTCTGCTTGTTTGCTCCTGTGTTGCAGGTTGCATTAAATACATCAGCTTTGCCCTAACCCAATAGGGTAGCCCTTAGAGGGTGAAGCCTATACAAAATAGAATGATAGTTATGTATTGTGAGTATAGACGTAGCCCTCTAAGGTTGGGGCCACCTGCTCCTAGTTGGCACCACCTATGTTGGGAGCTGAGCAACAGGTCCGCTCTGTTCATATACAGTGTTGGCAGACGTAGTTGAAGCTCGGCCACAAAGGCGGGAAAGAAAATCTTCACGACCGTGCATACTTTATACTCATAGAATCTGGAGTTACATTCAAGAGACCATGGGATGTTAATGTACCTTACTCAGCAACAGGTGAAAATAGGGCCAAGGTTGCACACAAACGTTAAAATGGTTTGAACTTTAAGCGAGGAACAAGTGAATTAACTGTAAGTGTGGAAACAGCTTTATCTCACACATCCCTTTTGTTGTTGTTTAATCCATAGCCATGGCATTTAGAATAAATAAAAATATGTGATTAATTGCAAGTTAACTATGACAATGTGATTAATTGCGATTAAATGTTTCAATCATTTGACAGCACTAATCAATTCTTTATTAACTTGGTGTGGACTGGGTCTTTTTGAATATTTTAATTGATTATAGAGTTTCTCTTTTGATAATAACCGTTGGATCAGAGCATTTTCTATGAATATTGGTATCGTTGATGTAAATATTTTTTTTCCTACACAACCTAAATTTTGTCAAGAGGATTGTTGAACTGAGGGATAAGCGAAGAGAGATTAGATGCAGTTGAAAGGGGTCAAAGGTTATACAAATAAACATTTCCCTTCTTTTGGACTAGTTTGTGTTGTTCTCTCTGTGGGATATTGGTCCATTTCCTTAGGGTGTCATCAGCTAACATCACAATACTCCTGTATATTTCCTCTTGCTTTATTTTGAAGCCTCAGAGGGGTTGTGATCCCCATTATGCATGAGTGGCCACCATCTCCCACAGCTGTTCTCTCCTCAGCGATCACTTTCAATCAGCCTTTTTTCATTTGATTTATTACTTCCTGTTGTCCTTGGGATTTCTGAATTTCACTACACTTTCTGTGTAGCGACAATTTCAAAGTCCAGCTCCTCTGGTGCTTGGGAGCGCTGACCGCAAGGCCTGGCTGTGGGGTCTAAAATAGTTTGGAGTCAGGGGATGAGATGAAAAGGTCTTCGGGATGGAAAACAAAATGACTCTCCTTCTTGAGCTTGGCTGTTTGTGGGCAGGTTGGAGAGCTGGGACAGCTCTCCACCTCAGCATGATGGTTGTGTAAGGGTGGGACTTCTAACCCCTAGGGGGTGGTGGCTGATGGCTACGGGCAACACTTGGGTAATTGTTCCTGCGTCTAGATTAGCATGGTTAAAATGGCACATTACTTGTGTATCAGACAAGTCTGTGTACACACACACACACACAAACACACAATGATAAATGAGTACAAAGCAGATACATAAAAAAAAAAATCTCTGTTGGGGGATTTTCTTGTGCAGTGAGTGCACAGTCTCATTAGTGTGCAGTGAGTGTGCAGTCTCATTAGTGTGTCTCATTAGACCTCGTTAAGGTCACTGAGACTGAGGTCAGGGCCGAGGGAACCCTCCTCCATCCTTCTCACATTTCTTTTACTTCCTGTTCCAAACGCGGGCTCTCGACCCACCCACTAGAAAGGGGATCCTTTATCAGTTCAGTCTTTCTTTTCAATGGACAAGTTGTATAAGTAAAATGTTTTTGAGAGCAGATGGTACTGGACACAAACCACAAAAAGAATGGAACTTTATTGTTCCCCAAAAATGTTGTTTATGTATTAATGAATAAAGAACCCCAACATGTGTAGAATGAGAATTCTTCCTACAGGGTGCCCTCTCCTCTCTTTCCCCCATGAGCAATGCGTGTGCAAAACAACCAATGGGATATCTCTCGCTCTCTCTCTCTCTCTCTCTCTCTCTCTCTCTCAAATGATATGTGATTGATTGAAGTCTCCAGTCACAGTTAGATTATCTAAGGCCTAAAAACAGAGCCATAAGGAGGTGCAGAAGTCTAGTTTTCTCTGTCCACTTAAATTTTAATCACAAAGATTATTATTGAATTTTTGGCCAATAACGCTAAAGAAAAGTGCATACCACAACTTTAATTAACTATTTTTATTTTTTAATCATTACTAGAGATTGATTTTTTTCTGTGGGATTATTTGATTATATTTATATGCATTCTCTTTTAAAATTATCCTGCATGAGTGTTTAACCCTTTATTCATTTATTTGTATGGCTCATTGGGGGCAGCACAATAAGCCGTACATGTAATCACAACCCTGTCATGTTGTCTCATTATAAAGTAGTTGATATGGTATGTAGCAGATTCGTAGCAACATTAGCATTCATTTGAAGTTGTGTTTAGCCACATGGGGAATGTAATTCACTCTCATTGAATCTTGTTTTGGTCTCCACCAACTCCTGAGGGAAATATCTGGTTCTTTAGCTGTTAAATGCTCCACTATGTTCACCAGCAATCACTAACTAACTGTAAGTTTGGTGGATGATAGGCAATGGGTTGAGCAGAAAAATTGTAAAACAGGTTCACCCACATTCATCCTGGATCCTCACACTTAAGCCCCTAAATATGTGTTGAGCATACAAAATCGGTCACAACTACCCATAAAGTCTGTAATGCGAATTTGATCCTATTTTGGGGGACAGGATTTAAAGCATGAGCATCAGCTAGAACTGGTCCTGTAGTTTCTATATTGTATTCCTTGTATGCAACACTGCATACTGACTATTTTTGATGATGAACATGAGAGTTGATGAGTTTGAAGTGTTGTAAAACAATAAAGAGACACAGCAGAGATGAAGTCTATATTGCATAAAGAGCAGGTTGAAAGCTTTGTCACCTCTCATCGCAGCTCCCATTCAATGTGAAATCTTGGGCTGAATCCAAAAATCATGACAACTACAACTCCAAGTCTGCAGGATTAAAATACCTCCTGCTGTGAAGTGCCTGTTTCAATGGATGCACTCAGTAACTTGGAGGCCCAAGGCAAAGACAAGCACAGCGACCGTTTAATTAGACCCTCAGCGTTTACACCCACCCGTTAAACTCATTGAAACTGGGTCAAAGCAGAGCATGCATTGAAGGGCCGCTGTAGTAAAGAACACTAAAGCTGATCGCTCCAGACTGTGAAAATAAAAACACTGTGATTGGATAATGATAGATCTCCTTATGGTTTGACCCCCGTTATTGTTATGTCTAATAGTCATTCTCCGTTGACTCTGAAGAATAGTTTCATGACTGTTGCAGGTGCAAGCACCAAAGCTCTTCTGGCACCATAATATTACAAGCAGATGATTCGTTCGTTTTAAGCTCTTGATTCTGTTACTCTGTGCCAAGTAGGCAGCTTTCCTTTTGTGAGTTTATTATTTGTAATTGTCACAAAAATCCCTGGTTGGGTGTTAGTTTAAAAGGTGCTAGTTGATAAATCATTCCCCAATGTTTTTATTTTTTTCTGTGCCCCTTTTGTGCAGCAGTGAACAACCTTCACATAATGGTAAGACCAGTGTTTTTCCTGTTTGTAGATATCAGAGTATCACAGGTCATAGGTGTCCTTTCAATGGTGTGGCTGCCATGCCAAAATGTGTATAAATGGGCAAATACATGGCAGAGTGCAGGAGGTGAACGGATGTGTGTTTTTACACATGACAGGAATGGAAAACAAAAGCGAAGAGATATACACTATGGTCCAGCAGGCCATCATCCCAGTAATATGCCCCGGTACAGGAACAAGGGAAGCACTAGAGCGTACCAAGAATAACACCAGACCTTCCAGCAGAGATTGTGACAATACAGCACACAAGATCGCCCTAGAAAATGAATCGGCAGCACAGCTGTGAATGCCTGATATAAACAAAAGAGATTTAATCTCACACAGACTGCCAACGAAGCATGTTCATTTTATAAAATAGTGTGTGGGGATGAATACAATATATCAAGCAATACAAGGTTCAGGAATAACAGAAGCCTAACTTCTTGGTCAAGGTAAACTTGCACAGGTAGAGCTGCAGAGAGCATAAATGTTCAGTTCTGTATGCAGTGGAGGAATGGTGAATCATTTGCAAACTCCTTCTTAAATAATTTGAAACTGCAAATACTTAAATATGAAATGGAAAGATAGTTGAGGGAAACATCTTTGCTATGGGCTGAAATATGTGCCAACAGAATCTAAATCATTCATATATGAATTTCTTAACTTGCATTGAAACACTGAATCTGTCACCCAAAGTTGTTTCTTTAGTTACAAGAACAGAAGTTGTTTGAAGGTGTTATAGCTTCTAGTTACTGAACATCTTATAGCCTCTCGCATGATCAACATTTTCAACCCAAACAAGAGATGTTGGTTTATTCAGCTTGTTGGTCTACTTCCATATGGATTTCTTTAGTTTGAAAGCATCAGACTGGCAATATTCTATATCTTAACTTTTGACAACAAAACCCATAAAAAGTTAGGTTGGTTTTTCAATACTTTTCTGAATTTCCCAGCATGTCTGTGGCTCTCAATCCCAAGCCTGATAGTTCCTACTAAAGACATAATCTACATATTTGAAAACTGGTCACAAATAGTATATAGTCTAATCTCTAGTTTCAGTATTAAAAAAGAAAAAAAGTCTATTGCATTGGCTGATGAAAACAGCTGGGTTTTGTAGCTTGTGGCAAATGTTACTCAAAGTGGAGTAAATTGTGTCTTTCCTTTTAGAGATGTGGTGCTAGTTAGTATTGACAGCAGCAGGACGGCACAGACAATACTTGCTAATAGGATCGATCAATGGTTGGTTTTTCATTGGATTGGAATTTTTTTATTTTTAAAACCGTGTTTGACTTGATGTGTCAACGGAAATCAGAAAGCTGCAGTGCTAACTTAAAGACGACTGTCTGATTACTGGCCTCTGTTTGTGTAGGTAAGCGAGATTCTACTCACCATGACATTAGAAATTTCTGTTTTTAAAACAATGTTCACTGTCAAACAAGGTGTCGATGCTGTGCTTCAGATGTCGTCAAGGATCATGCGAGCTGTAATGCGAAAGAATTGCAGCTTTAAACGACAATATGTTAGAATGACCTGGAGGCGGTGAGCTCAGTCCCACTATCGCTTGGACGTGACAATAGCTGATTTCAATGATGACAAACTGTCTCTTCTTCTACACATCTATTCTCCAGCTCCCTGGGATTGACGCAGGTTTTTTGCCTTGTTCGCCTCCAGCCTTTATCTTGTTAGAGACAATTGAAAAAAAGCAATTACCTGCAGATGCCGCATTGTGCTCGACAAACAAGGTAATGTAGCTTTAGCAGAGGACAACAAGCAACAGCTCTCTGCATCGTTCTCTCTCTCTCTCTCCTCCCAAGAGGCTGCACCCATCTTGAAACATTTAAAACCACATCTCCTCCAACTATTGTGACTGAAAATAGCCTTGCGTCCGCTGCTGACTCTAAAATGCCCTTGCAGCTGGCTCTGACCATTCACTCTTCTTCCCCTTTAAAAAGGCCCGAATAAAGCTTTCCCTTTAACATCTAACACCAGGAAATGTGTTGACTCTATCCAGTTGGCCTGTTGCTTTCATTAAACCTTGAGAGAAGAATTTGGGAGGTTGAGGGTTGCCACAGCTCTGCATCTCTTCCTGAACTAGTCTTCAACTTTGTTTAATGTCTGGGATAAATAAATGGCTCGAGGAGAGGGAACAAGCAATACTAATTTTGTCTTTAATGGAAATGCAATTAGCCGAGCATTATCTCTATTCTTATGAATAGTGAAGGATTGAGAGGGATCCCTTTTTCAAAGTGAAAATGAAGATAATAAGTCTTAACATGCCATGCTGCTCTACGCATAGTTCTTTTTGGACTCTGAAACAAAAGATGAAACAGAGCTATAGTGTGTGAGGAGACATGCCTAGATAGATTAAACATGACTAAAAATAACATTAAAATCTTGTGAAAAGCTTTGCGCTACGTTCTCGCTGCAACGGAGCAGTTGATTAGAAAGATAATTGAATTGGAAAGTGTGATTTAACAAGGGAGTTGCATGTATTGTCAGATAGTAATCAGTACACCATCAGGAAGAAAATTACTTATGCATGAAAACGTTTCACATCTGGCATAATGCAACAGGCTTTAAGAGGGATGGCCTTGCTATCTAGAGAAAATGAATTAGCACGTACACAACATTAAGTTGTTCCAATTAACATTACTTTAATCCCAGTAATTATTCAAGATGAAGATACAAAGCTGATGTTGCCGCCTCCTGCGAGTGTGACGCGGCCCGGAGAGTTCACTTGTTTCAATAGTTTTTGAATCCCTTTGAGATAAAGTTTCCTCTCACCAGCCACACTTCTCTGACTAATTCTGTTCATGTACAAAATAGTGCATCATGTCAAGAGTAAAAGTAAACTTCACTATGATTTTACTTAATGATGTTTCATCAACTATGGGCACACTTCACACAAATAACATCAAACTTTTAAAAAGATCGTTTTTAAGCACGACAACTCCTCAAACAGGGTTATTGTTTTTGGCAAGGCACCAGTGAGCGGGAGGAGTGCTTTGAAGACATTCCTAACAGGATATAAATAGTGTGTACATCCCATGAACCCCCATGCAGACAGTAGGCTGATATGGAGCTGGCCAGCCTTCTTCTTGCTAACCAGAGATTTTTCAAAGATTCACAGGAACTTGTCACGCAAGCTTCATCATAAATTTGTCATTTCACCTACACTCTGCAGTATTTGCCAGTAAGTATCATAAAGCAACCACAGTTTGAGGCTGTATGGGAAACAGTGATGAGCAGTACAAATATAGACTATAACCAAAGTGTTTCCATTTCATGTATGTAACCTGTAGTAACTTCATACATATTTTCCCCAAACAATTTCAAGATGTGCTTCTGCTGTGATTTTTACATATATAAATCTCTTTGTAAGAAGTGGGAAGTTAAAGGATAGCTGAAGTTGTAATTTGTAGGACTATTTCTACCACTTTATGAAGCAGAGGATTACACACAGAGGCTTGGCTTGTAGATATCAAGCTCTCTGAACCACAAAGATTTGATGCTATAGAGGTCCAGCTCTCCTTATCTCACAATAACCGTGTCCAAAGATGTTATTTTTAAGATTGATGGCGCAGGACTGTTTGTGTTTTAGGCTGTGTCAAATGTGAGCATCCATCCTCTGGTATCTTCTGGAATGTCAAGACTGGAATTCTTTTTTCTCATCTTGCCAGTAACATTTTATTTGTAAGAGAATAAAAACGGTTTTACAACACAATAAATGTAATATTTGCTGAACAACCTAGACTTGTCCCATGACACTGAAATCAGGTTGCGTAAATATCATATGTAAATAAGTACTGACAAAATACTGATGTATTGTGAGGTGTTGGAATGAAACATAGATTATTCCAATAGATTTTGCACAGGCAGCCCTCCGCATATCCTGGTGTGAGGTAGTGTGATGATGCTGTGGGGGTGTGAGATTAGACTCTTAAGTAAATATGGGGGTTCACTGATAACAGATGGCTCAAATGGCCTTGCTGTAACTTAAACTGTAGACAACATGAATGTGGGTCCAAAATACTAACGTCAAACATTTCCACAATGCAACATTCTGCATTGCAACATGAAGATAAACCTACATCTTTTAGGATTTGATTACATTATTTTTCCATGACACACACACACTCACAGGCAACACTTGCTTGCCTGCTTATCACCGTGATCATATCTTGTATATTGTGCAAATTAATGTACTTTTTATCTTTACACAAAACACCCCCTGTGAACCAGCATTCAGCACTGGAATCCAGCTACCTTCAAGACTTCAAATTTAGCTCTTTCCTTTTGCTAAAAGATTGGTCCAATACAGATATTTATTGTTTAAAGGTGTATGGTTACAGGACTTATTATACAATGACCTATATATATTACATTAATTACAACGTATGTGTGTCTATTAGCCTAAATAACTAATTGCATTTGGTTTGCAACACTAGTGCACTAAAAATATTTCTCTTTTCTTTTGCTCTTTTGCTTTAGTTTTATTCATTGACTTTTAAATGTGCACACAACACTGGTTCTGTTTTGTTTTAATATGAAAGTAGGCTACATTGAAATGAATTTGGGGAGGGAAACAATCAGTCGAGAAAAATGAGTTCTAATAATATAATTCCTTCCCATAAAAAGAGATCCCTTATGTGCGTTTAGATGTTCCACATATGATTTTCTTGAAGGATTTCCTGAAATCCCTGTTGAAAATAGTGTATATTATTGGGTTCACGGAACTGTTGCAGTAGCCAATCCAAAAGAAAAGGTTGAAAAGTGCGCCAGGGATATGGCAGCTGTCTCTGCAGATTGCATGCAGGCTGTAAGTAAAGAAGAAAGGAAACCAGCAAAGCACAAACACTCCCATCACCACCGCCAGGACGAAGGTGAAACGTTTCTCGCGCATCTGGGCCACTTTTGTCTTGTTGGCCGCGGCCAGTTGTTGTCTCACAGCTGGGTTCTTCTGCTCCGGGTAGAGCTGTAACGCCCGTGCTGAAGCCCAGGAGAGACGGCAGTTCTGGGGCGGGCAGCGGTCTGACCCCTCCACCTTTCTCCGCTTACTAAAGCGATGACTGCGGGGTTTAGTATCCGACGGACAGCAGCTCTCTTCCAAGTCAATGTCATCCAGCTCCCCCTGCCTCTGCTGGTGGCTGCCGGAGCTCTGGCTACTGGGGCTCTCAGTCTCGAACCTGTCCTTCCTGTCAAAACAGGTCTCGGACTGAGAGGGCTGCCTCTCCATGCCGTTCTTGGCCACGAACACGGTGGAGGAGCGCTGCTTTGCCACTTTATATATCTTACAGTAAACCAGAATCATGATGAGACCAGGAGTAAAGAAGGATACCAGGCAGGAGGAGAGGATGTACCAGGTCTCATCGTTCAGCAGGCACTCCCGTTCATCATGTTTGGTCATGAGAAGAGGAGGGAAAGAGATGACAGCTGATATAACCCACACCACAGCAATCATGGACTTGATGCGCTTAGGTGTCCGCTTCAGGTTGTAGCTGACCGCCTTTGTCACTGACCAGTAGCGGTCCAGGCTGATGGCGCACAGGTGCACGATGGATGAGGTACAGAACAACACGTCCAGAGCCAGATAGAAGGCGCACCAAGTACTTCCAAAGTACCAGTAGCCCATGACCTCATTGGCGAGGGAGAATGGAATGACCAGCGTGGCCACCAGGATGTCCGCCGATGCCAGAGAGACCAGGAAAAGGTTCTGGGGCGCACGGAGAGCACGGCTGGTCAGCACGGCTACAATCACCAACACGTTACCTACAATGGTCACCGAAATGATCACAGTAACTACCAGTATGATGAGGGCAGTGGCTGCCTCCGTGTGTGGCAAGCCAAGCGGTGCGTCTGTGGTGTTCTCATCGTTGGACACGTTTTCCACCAACAGATTTACCTGGGTTAAATCCATTCTGAATCCAACTTGTCCTTTCGTATCATGGTTGTGGATTTGCACCCTTTCCCTTTCCAAAACAGCCAAGACAAGGTGCGCTGAGCTGCCGTCCAACTCGGAGAGATACGTTGCGCGTAACGCTCCTGGTCAGTGCAAACAGAGTAGGCTACATATGACGCAGTGCCTTCACTAATGCATTTCCCCAAACAGCAAATCCTTCATTACAGGTCATCCCCGACGGGCACACAGAATTCCAAAAATATTTCTGTGAGAAGAACAGAGTTTACAATCCAACGCTCCAAGAGTAATGTCGCTCCACTGCGTAATACTGCTTTTGCGTTTTGGTGAACAGCATCGCTCTGGAAACACACTGCTTATGGAATGAATGCCCACACAGGAATGAGGTGACATCACTCCATCCCATCTTTAAAAAAAATTAAAGGACAGAGAGAGTGTGTGTGTTTGTGTGTGAGAGAGAGAGAAAGTGAGAGAAAATTGTTAAGACATTTGGATCTCAGTTATCTTTGATATTGGAAGTGTCTTTAGGCGAGCCCATGGGCGTGTTGTGTTTGATTGTTGCCTATAGTTGTTTTCTTTCTTTTCATACTTAAAAGTGCCCTATGAGCACAGGTGAAAAGTAACGAAATACATTTACTGACGTTACTGTATTGGGTAGTTTTGTTGTGCATTTTGTGTTTTTCAAGTCGGTAATTTAAAATTTACTTGATTACGTTTTGAATGAAGTATTGTATTTCATTACCAAAGTTACATTACGAAACCCATCAATTACTGATTTAAAAAAAAACTTCCCGGAACCACTAAATTTAGGCTGCCTACCAGGTGCCAAGTCTTTCTGTAGGAGATTGAGAATGAGAGTGAGATGGAGGTGGATCAGGCGAGCGATGACGGTTCAGAGACTGTTTCAGTAGAACAGCTAGCTGAAACATAGAACTATGCTGGCCAAAACGACGACAATCCTTGGCCACATTTGGGAGACAGTTTTTTTCCCTTAAATTCAAGTGGGTGAAGGCCAACAGTAGCCTATCGTCCACCAATGCCAGATGTGCCTGGCAAAGGTGACTGAACTGGCAGCATTCAAAAACTCCACATCTAATCTAATCATGTTTTGTAAGTATTGGTGCATTGGTACTTCAAACGAGGTCATGTGTGACATGTGTTATGTTATTACATGTTTATACATGTATATAGATGTTTATACATATGTATAGATTTTTCTTTAATTGAAAACAAAACAAATTGTGATTATGACCCCTTGTCTTATTTTACTACATGAGAGAGATTCCCCCCCCCCCCCTGTTTATTTTTTGCAGTTTTTCTTAATTTTACTAAGTAACTTTTAGAAAAAAGTACATTTTGTACCTGAGTCATATTTTAATAATAATCCTGCAAGGGGAAATTATGTTTTTACTCTTTTGTTATGACACACAGGTCTGAATCAAACACACACACACGCTCAGTACCTATGCATGCATTAAATGGAGAGATGTCAGAGTGAGGGGGCTGCCCATGGAAGGAACCAGGAGGTGAACTGGCACCTCTCCAGCTACCAGTCTACCACCATATGTATACGTATAGGGACTGGAGCAACCCTCCAGTTCCCAACCCAAATCCCTACTGACAGAGCTACTGCCACCCTATTTCACCAAAGTATTTGTACTTTTATTTGAGTACAATATTTTAGTACTTTTTCCACCTCTGACTATGAGTCGCTGTATGGTTTCACAGTGTATTCAGGGGGCAGGCAACTAGCGGATTTAGGAGAGATACCTGCAATTTGAGACAAAAATGAAATTGTTCTGAAATGCATGAACTCTTAGTGCACCTTTAACTTTTCTCCGCATTACATGTAGCTACATCATGTTGGAGTGGAAAAATACAAAATGTTGCATATCAGCATGCACCACTAGCTTTCTATTCATCATTTTTATTTATTATTTCATATTTTAAACAACTTGACACAGCATATCGTTATCCTTCACTGAAACAGAAAACCTAATGCACACATAAACAATCCAGAAGGTAACAGCATAGATGTCACTATCAGTGTGTATATACAGTATATACTCTCATATACATTCGTGCATATGCACAAAACCTGCATAATTAGGAAAAGAAAGGAAAGAATGAAAACCACACACATACTGTACATATAGATGCATTACAGACAGCAAATTTACACACATATACATATATGCGCATACATCTGTAGATTACATACCATTCATACAAGTGTAAACACATCAATAGACTTGTACACATTCCTCATTTTAAATGATTATTTTAAAACATTTTCACGGCACTGGCTGCACTATGACTGAGATGTTTAGGACAACATGGCCATTAAGAGTCATTGATGGAAATGGAAGCAAAACAGCACAGTGGGAGGTTTCTCTGAAATTTATCAGCCCTGCATGGCTGCAAATTAGGAAGCCATAGCTCTCAAAGTGAAAAGGCTTTCACTCAACAGTCATTGACTGATCTGCCCTTGCATTTTGTCTAGGAAAAAAAGTGGTATAGTTTTTATGGTCCAATGCTTTAATTTTGGCCTGGCCTTGTTATTCACCCACTTCCATTATTCATGCACTGTAATCTAGAATTGTTCTATGCTGGGCACATGGAGGTGACCATGATACCTGTTACTGAGAAGCCTGCATCTTTTTTGTATGATAGTCTAGTTACGTAACGTGTATGCAGCGGCGTTAGGCAGCCAGTTGTAGAGCCAGGGGATATTTACCAGTCAGGAGTTATACAAAAAGACACACACACCCACACACAAACACACACGGTCAGACAGGGGTCATTGTGAAACAAAAACTATCAAATAAAATTAATGCTGTGCTGATGAGTCGTCTGTGCCTCTGCTTCCCAGATGCACTTCTCTAATTTTGGATTGAAAAAATAATCTATTTGTAAAGTAAATAGCATCTGGCGGAAGCTGTCAGTATGGGATTTGCATTTCAGCTAAAGCTGTTTGATGGATGTCAACCTTATAATATAAGTGTATGTGTGTGCGTCTGTGTTCATCCTGGAAAGTGAGCTGCCTGGAAGCTGAGCATCTTTTAGTGACTGCAATAAGACAAAACACAGAAGTAGATTTGGAGGAGGATTCGGACATCCTCGCTTCCCTCTTCGTTCCCTCGCTCTGTCTCTCACTCCCCTGGATGAACATAAAAACCAGCAAATATCATCTGAAGGGCGACTTTCAGCATGTATCAGTGTCTGTATACATTCTCTTAAGGGTCTACCTGCTGCATAAAAACAGAAAAACACACTGACCTCAGTAACCAGCATCCTCCAACACAAACATGCTCTTTAAAAGCTGAAAACAGTTATTTTTTCTCAGACTCTATACCTGTGGGGATTCAAGATATTATGTACAATTATTGTTATTATGATGGGCAATGCAATTAAGAACTGTATTGATTTGTTCAAAATCAGAGGTCAGACCAGCCAAAAAGTGATACATATTTCAGACCTATAGTACTTACTTACTTTAGCAATATTGTACTTTTTGTAACTTTTACTGTGGAAAACAGAAATTACAACAGCTCTGAATGTTTAGGTATGACAAAATCCAGTCAAAAGAACAAAAGTGTTTTTACATTTTTTCAAGAGAGAAAGAACAAAACTCCACAATACTGTTGTCCTCTTTAAACCAACATTTGATTAGTGTACAATATACAGTTACATAACCTTGCATGTTACTAAATATCTCTCAGAGCAGAGAGTCACTGTCTTATGCTTTTTTTTGTGAGGGAATGCACATCTCACTCGCAGACACGCACACCCACCTTCATTTCATACACATCATCTGTATATGTGCTGCACATGTACTGTATGTTTAAAGAAAGAAGGAATGAAAAGAAAAGGAGAAAAAATATACATGCAAAGGCGTGAACACATGCAAATATCCACAGTGTATTTATAGACATACATTTGCTCGTTATGTACTGTATATCGTGACTAACAAGCTGTTAAAACCATTTTGACATAATCACAGGAACAGTATTTTATGATCTGAGGAAAACTAAAAAATAATTACACAACCTTCCGTACTTTCTATTTTAAGCAATACAACAATACCCCGCATCCTGTCACTTTGGATCCAGCTTCCTGTTATGATGCAGTCGGCACACCTAATGAGCGTTGGACATGCCCGTCCTGAGGACCGCGCCTATGTGTGAATAAACTTCTTCCCACAAATTGAAAAATCAAACAAATCTAATCTCACATCGACCAATCATTCAAAGAAGTGCTTTCAATTGAGAGTGTAAAACATAACCAAACAGGCAGAACTAATCAGCTATTCAGCATGTCACAGGACACAGGGACATCTTTGAACACAAGACCCCTCTGTGACGCACATGCCAGATTCATTTACTGTCACATTTTAAAATATTAGGAGCTCTCAAACATTTGCTGAGTCACCCATATGGCTTTAATCTTGTCGTTTTATCAATCTTTAGATGTCCACTGTTATTTTTCCCACTGCTAGCAGGTAACGTTTTGAGTGATGTGGTATTGGGAATAATTCATATATTCAATAATTCATTATCTTAGCAGTGATTATTTATACTCTCACAGAACATCATTTCACTGCCAAGACATTGCCGTTATTATAAGATCCATGCAAACTTATTTATGAATCCTTTTTAGCTCACCTAAAAACAAAGGTCTTGTAGGCTATATGTCCATTTGTAGAAGAGTAAGAGAGGTTGTCACTTCCGATTAGCCTTTATGGGTAGTAAAAATACAGCATGATGGAATATGAAGATGCTGATAACACTGTTTACAGGCCATACACGACTGTGAAGATAAAAAGAAAAAAAAGCCCTGTGAGGGCAGGCATCCATATTCAGAAGTGACTAGTGGCTGTGTTGCTCTCGCTGCCTCAATCCTCTTACCTTTCTGTTTTCCTCTAAGGAGTCTTTTTAGTTTGGTTGTGAGCAGAACCCACTGCTGCGTTATGTAACGTTCCAGGAATAAATGGTCCGAGGTGGTGTGTGGAAACCTTGTCTCAGTTTGCAGGTGATGTGTTACAAACATTTTTATCAGGGAATTCAGCATGTAGAAATTCAGCCAGGACCATATGTGATTACTGTACATATGCATTGGTGTGTGCGTTACAGGAACCTCGGCTCTTGATGTGTGTATTTCATCAGGAGAGACCTGTTTGCAGATGTGCAAATGAGGTTTATTGTACAGCTCAATGAAATGTACAAAGTCTTTGGAGATTAGACTCAATTGCTATAAATATTTATTGTATATCTATATAGGGGTAGAGAACCATCAGACCCCCCGATGGAATCTAGACACCGGTGGTGGCGACGAAGGAGCCCGAAGACCAGACCGAAGGAGGCTCCGGACCGGTCAGCTGGAGTAGATGACTAGAGGTGGAAGGGGGGGGGTGGAGGGTTGCACTCTTTGCCTGCAATGAAAGCTGAAAAGCACAGGGAGAAACGGATTTTTTGATACAGGGCCTTTGCAATTTGTGTATGATTCTGATTGGTCAAGCAGGAAAGTGAACGCCTCCACCAGCGGATTCCTTTTAGGAAGAGAGCATTGATTGAATTAGGTTTTTCAGAAAGGATTTAAGCTGAGCTATACTTAAATCAGGAGAGACTAGTTGCCGATATGCAACAGTTATGCACAGCAAAAAATACATTTATTAGGATAGCTGAATTGATTTAGGAGTGCACCGATTAAAAGTTAAGTCTTCCTGAAAGAATTTACACTGAGCTACATTTGTGGGAGATAGATACAAGGACGTGGGAGAGGACTCTGTGTGTGTGTGTGTGTGTGTTTGTGTGTGTGTGTGTGTGTGTGTGTGTGTGTGTGTGTGTGTGTGTCACAGCCACACTGTTATTCACATGTTCTTTTTGCTGAGATCACACATCTTTTTACGTCTCTCACCTTCTTCATGTGTTGCTATTGCTGTCAGTAGGCTTGGCAAGTCTGGATAAATACATGACTGCTGACCTTTATTGTGTCCCAAACAAACAAGATCTCCCTTAGCTGCACTGGAATTTTAAAGCATGACCGGGTAAACGAAGCCTCGAAGGTCACCCTTGTCATCACATTCCCTGATGGAAATTTCACTTTAAATTCCAGCTGAAGTTTGGGATGGCTTTTTTTTTCATCACATACGTCGTTTAGGCTCAAAGGGCAATCAACATATCAACATTTAGAACTATTTCAAATAATTTAGCAGGCATGCTGTTATTTCTGTGGATCATTAAAATGGCCTTGAATATTTTCAAAAAGAAACTGATCAACTTATTGCAGCTGCTCTCTGAATTGCAACGAGGTATAAAAGGCTTCATCTTTGATACGGAGCTGTAATGGTTGTGTACACATTCAGCAGAGGAAGGAGCTTTTAAAACTCACTTCCAAGAGCCGAGAGAATATGCTTCCTGCAAAAACATTTCAGTGAATGAGAGCCTCCATCTCATTTTAAGGGAAAGAACACATTAGTAGCTGGTTAAAGTGGATTATGTCCAGGGTGTTTGGTGTGATTTGGTTACCTTCCTTGTTGACTGGTAGCTGCGCTTCAAAATGAAGAAAAATAGAGGAGAAAGAACAGGCAACACGTGAGTATGAGGGTAAATCAAGTCTTGTTTTATCTTATGTAGTGGGATCAATTCGCTCTGGAAACTTCCAATATATATATTTCCCCAGGAAACAAAATTGACCTAATTTACACTAAACAAGTGAAGCAATGAGTAAGAACGCACTGAGGAGAGATTATGATATGTTAATAGCAATACACTTTTTAATAGATGACGTAGCTACAGTAGATTAGAGGAAACATGCGTCCTGAATGCTCTACTTATGTGATTTAGTTCATTTAATCTTTTAGAGAGGTGATATTTACAAATGAGAATGAGACTGAAATCACTGAAGTAAATATACAGTTAGGCCTGAGGATCTGGCACGGAAAAAGCCATCTTGTTACCAAAATCCAATCTGTAGGCTGCTTTGTAGTTTTGTGAGACATTTGGTTGCAAATTAAGTTTTGGATAAGTGCAAATTTGGACATGATGGTGGTAGCAGAAGACAAACCAGGGGATCGCTAATGTCGTAATATGTCAGATGCTTGGCCGGTCCACCAGCATGACTGCCAGCATTAGAACCATTAGAAAACTACACAAAAAATGATTAATTTTTTAATAAATGTTAGCGTGCTTAACTAAGATGGTGAACATGGTCAACAGTATACCCTCTAAACATCAACATGTTGACATTATGATCCCGTTAGCATGCTGACGTTAGCATTTAGCTCTAAGCACTACTGTGTTTATGTCCTCCCACAGCTGCTAGCATGAATGTAGACTCTTATCCTTGCTTAAAAATGCCAAAGTCTTTACACTTGTCACACAAAGAAGGTTGTCTGACACCATATTAAGTGATCTAAAATTAGGCTTCATGGTCCCTGTCCTAAAGTGGCAGCTCCAGAAATGAAGTAATTTACCTCAAAGCAATTCTTGTTAACTCTTAATCTACACTATTAACCACTTCTCTGACTCTGTTGTGTACACATTCCCAGCTCTTGAAAGTTAAGTGTTAGTATTCAAGGGATCCCTCTGCATCCTGCCACTAGGCCACTTGATCATTAGAGCATTCATTATAAATTACACTTTGGCCTTGTTTCCTGTTATTTTTTGCGTCAGCCTGTGTAGTGCAATTGCGCCCTTTAATTAACATAGTAAACACCTCTATATATTAGGGTTCATTACTTGTTGTCTTCTGCGCCGGCTCAAATTCCCGGAAGATGGAATGAGATAGAAACATGAAATGTCGGAGAACAACTGGAAATGGTGTGCATGTGTTTCTATGGAAATATTAATCCAACCACATGGTGGCGCTGTAATTAGGGCTTCTAAAGTGCAAACTTTGAAGGGCCATGCCCCCACACCTAAAGTCTAATGTACTTGAAATTCCTCACACAGGTGCAGCTTAATGTGCTCTACAAAAAAGCCTGAAGAACTATTGTGGTCCGCCTAAAAAAATCTTTCCACCATTTTGAATTTTTTGACAAACATGTTTTTGAAATCTCCTCCTAAACCATAGCTCCAATTGCCACAAAATGTTCAGTGATCATCAGTGGGTCAAGCTTATTAAAAGTTGTATAAAGCATGTCCATATCTCAATTACTTTTCAAGTTATTGACCAATGAATTTCAAAAGGGGCGTGGCTCTGGACATAAATGAACACAAATCAGCTACTGTAAGGCCGATCATAACAAAACTCACAGGCTATGTTCAGATAAGTGCCCCCGATAAAACCCAACTGTATTACATACTACATTCAAGTCCCTGTCAAATTGACCACTAGGGGGTTTTAAATGCACAATAAATGGACGTGAAATGACACAAATCAAGGTTTGAGCTTGGAATCGCAGCTTGCAACTTTATTTGCAAATGTTTTTGTGTTGGCATCTGCTTTTCTCAAATTGCCGTGAGCTGGACTGAGCTGCATTTTACACTGAATTAAAAATAAATGTTTTTGACAAATCAGTTGTAGGCATTTTAAACAAAGTGCACGGTTTGTCCAATCGTTACAAAGCTTGCAGGATCTGTTTTATAACGACGTTGGACCACATCTCCGAAATTACTTTGAAGTCGCTACTGAGAAAAAAACTGAACACGCCAATAGCGGCTATATTTAAATGTAAGTGTTTTTGTTGCAACACAATGTGGCTCTCTCAGATATCCTGGAATGAAACTCATCTACTGGAATGAAAAATAGGAGAAATAAATAGAGGAGAATTTTTTTTTCATCTTTACTTTTTTATATGATTGATTCACTAGTTTTTTTTTTTTTAGTAGTTAAAAGTCTTTTTGACATGACATCTCCTAAAGGTCACAGATTAAAGCCACAACTCAAACTGTTGCATGCAGAACAAAAAGTAGCCTCCAAAATGAGCATGTTTTCTTTATTTTGTACAGCGAGATCAGGTTTTTATGTCAACTTTATTTTAATAGAACCTTAAGAGCTGGGATCTGGCAGAAGGTATAATTTATAATATAACCAAAGCTTCAACTTGAACAGAAGTTTTAACTCACAAGCATCAAACATCCATGCAATGAATCCTTTTGCTATAAAAATAATCAATGTTTGTTTTCAACTTTTTATTTATTTAGCATTGGTAGACTGTGCTTGATTAGAGTAACTAGGTCCACAAGAGAACAAGATTAAGCTTGTAATAGCTGTAGCAGGATAAGGCGTGTTACTGTAACAAACACACATGACATTTTTTTTATTTTTAAAGTGTTTACAAAATGGCAGATGCAAAAATATCTTTTCAGTCCTGACAATTCCGGTAGCTGTCCAGTGAAGGATGCTGTTGTGACATCCGTCAGCCTCTGAGGTCACAGATTGCAGAGTGAGTCATCGGGCTCTGGTCCACCATCAGTCTCTGGACCTGGCACACTCTGCCAGTTCAATGAACCTTGTTAGGGGTACTGTGTTGCTCCACAGCCAGAGAAAAAACAAAACTAACACAGTCCTGAATATGATAATAGCATGTGTGGCAGCCGTGGCCTAAACATCTAAAGAGCATGACATGGATGTGGACAGCGAGTGAGGAGGCGGTTGTTTCAAACAGCGTCCGCGGATTACCCTTCCCTGTCTAAAGTTGTCAAAACTCTCTCTCTTGCTGTCTCTTTCATGTTCTTGCGTGACAGCTGACACCTGTTGGCTCTGTAAGCTGTTTCACGTCACCCCTCTTCTTCCACTATCTGCCTCTCCCTCCTTCTCTCTCCTTTTGTCACGTTTCATTTGAGATGGGACCCTCTGCATTGTCCACTTGCTGTTTCTCAGGGATGTTTAGCCCTTTTCTCTTGTCATACAAAGAATCTAAGCATTTACAATGTTGTAATTGAACTTTAATCAGAATCTCCAGTTTATGCTACTTGATACTTAGCCTGTACACCCTAATATAATTCAGAGGGACATATTTACTTTTTACATAATAGTACATTTATTTAACAACTATGGTTACTACTTTCAATATTTAGTATTACATACAGAAAATACATAAAAATACATGATGAGCATCTCAAATATAATGCATTATTTAAAAAATAAACCAGTGGTTCCCAACCTGTTTTGATTTGGTTGTGATCATATCCAAAAGAAATACAGTTCCACCAATCAGTGATTTCCCCTCAGAAACTCAGATGGAAATAACAAGTTGATGCTTAAAAAATGTTTTAAAAATGTTATCAATGTTACACAAAATAAGCAAAAATTAGAGAAAACTGAATATATGTAAAGTATAAAGTATAAAATGTGTAGTAGAACTTAACTCTTATAATCTGATTAACCTGTGACTCTTTGGACGGGACTAGGCCAAAAATGGATCCATGGAATCATTGTTGGGAATTTGTCAGTGGATCGAGTACTTTAACTTTGAAACTTTCAATATATTTTGCTGACAATACAACAATATAACAACTAATAAAATACTTTTTTACTTCAGAAGCTCTGGGTACTTCTTCCACCCCCACACAACCTACCTGTTTTCCTTTTGTAAGTAATGATTTCTAGGCATGATAATGAGCTCAGGGTCCTGATAGAAAAAACTGTGCTCAGTGAATGAAACACTACGACCGAAGGCTTGAAACATTATTCCTCCATTGAAAATTCCCATCACTTTGTGCCAAGATTGTCCAATTTTTGGTATTTATTTATAGCTCTTTGGTGAGTTATCCAAACACTAGATTTATCAAGCAGTCTGTGCCGGGGTATTATTGATATTAATTGCACGCTTAAAACAGTTAAGACAGTGTTCCTGGGGGACCGGGGATTTTTCTTGATCTCCAATTCTTTATTAAAATGTTATTCATTATCTGCTAAATATGATAAGATAGCAGGTGTGACCATTGACCTACTTCAGCGGAGAGTGTTCACTTGTCGCAGAGAGCCTGGACTGTCTGGCTGCAACCGGATGGGATAGATGTAGTTCCAGTTCCTCAGTACACGCAGATAGCTGTCTTATTGGTCCTCCTCTTGCTGTAATCTCCTCTCTGAGACTGAAACTGCTTGTCCTCAGACTGACTGATGATTCTATTGCTGTTATCAACCTTTTCTGCTCAGGCTTGTTGTTAAACAGTGATATTTTCTTTTGTATTCTACGTTCCAGAAGAACCTACTTAAGGCTTTTATGCTCATAAATACTCTTTTACTGATTCTGTGTTGAAAAATGTCTGGAACTTTAAGATAATACTTGTTTTCATAACTCTTGAAAATAAACTTGGAGTTGTGATATTTTCACTGCACACTCATGATAGATACTGCTCCCATCATGCTTTGCTACCTCTCTTTGTGTGCTTCCATATTCTATCTGAGAATTGCTGCTGATACGGCCCAAAATTAGGAAAACATGATTTGTTATATCAGGTGATAAAGACTGCAACTTTAACCGCACAGGTTAAAGAAAAAAGATTCTGTTTATTGTCAATATATGTGCCGTGCACTCAACATACAGACAAAAAGCTGCAGTTCAATCAGGAGAGACTTTGTTTACAGTGCATGATGAATACAATTGGAAAAGAATTTTTGTCAATTAGACTCCATTGTGGGCTGGTGTATTTCAGGGGGTATTGATGCCGTGGTTAGCTCAGGATATTTCCCCCTGGGGTCTAAACACTGCTGGTGGTGGTGAAGAGAGTTGCTGAAGATGTGATAATGGAATATGGAGCAGGACTGGGCGATTATATGGAGGTAAAGAATGAAGGTTAACAGGTGGAGAAGGGTCTGAAATGACAACTGACAGCTGAAGAGAAGAGAAGGGATTTAAAGTTTGACAGCAATGGGATTGGCTAAGAGAGATTGTGACAAAATCGAGTTGGAGTGAAGACCCACAGGGTAGAAGCTGGCGAGAGATGACAATGAATGAGTGAGTCTACCTGACTAAACTTTTGCTAAGCTTCATTAAGTGGACTTAACCATACTCAGAGTGAGTCTAGGACACCTGTCCAGCAAGAGAGTCAAACGTTAATGCACAGGAAACTCAAGCGACAACCTGAGAATTTCTCTCTTGGACTTTGTTTTATGAGAACTTACAGGAATAGTTTTGTGAAATATTATTCGGTCACTTACCAAAAGTTAGATGAAAAGATTGTTATTACTCTCATATCTCTCTATAAACCCTTGTGTGGTGTATATTTTTGTTACAGAGCCAATGTTCCACCACATTATTAGGCTTTTAAATCAATACAGCCATACCAATTTATGTAAAACACTTGATATAGTTTTGGGTGTGCATTTATGTTACATGGGTTTTGGTTTTATATGGTTGATTTAGTGTTCATGTTTATCTACATTTGCACCATGATCGAGACCAGGGTGGAGACTGATGGGGTCTGGGCAGTGAGTTACAGTACAGTTAATCAGAGCCATGTTGAAAATGTACACTGTTTATGGTTCATATTTGCCATTTAACCCTGTAAGATCATATTTATGATCACATGAAAGAAAATTCAATTATAAAGAATGTAAAAGAATTATTATTAGTGATTATTTCTTAGAACTTAATCAGAACATGTGAAAGTGCTTGAAAGGTAACAATTGTGTAACTTTGTGTGAGAATAGACAAACATAATTTCATAGCACCTACAACTAAATACCCTCACATGTAACACCTCATATGTAATAGTTCTGTGTAGCGGGGGTGTACCGTGTGCAGTCATTGCAAATAAGTCTTTTTTTATGTTCTTTACAGAAAACGAGCCAAGGCCAATGAGTTTTGAGTTAGAAGAGATAATAAAGAGCATATTTTTTTCTTTTAACAAACATTGAAAACGGGTCTCAAAGACTGGTAACAGAGGAAAACAGCCAACGTGGCTCTGTCCAAAATCCACCAGCTGGCACTTATAAAGCTTACTAATTGACATAATTCCCTATATCCTGTAATCCATACAAAGACTGACAGGTAAAAACAGTTTATGAATTTTGATTTCACAAACTGTTTGGAAAAGAAAGACTTGCTCAGTCTAATACTATTCACAGATCTCCATAAACATGTGTGTCTGAAGCCAGCCGGCCTCGTATCAGATGTCACTGGTTCCCAGTCCAAGTAACTAATGAGAACTGCAGACGTGCTTTTGTTCACCTTTTAAAACAGGAAACAACATGCTCTGTTGATGATAGAGTATTCCATCCTTAATCTGCGTCCATGTATGGGCAGCAGAGGGTTTGCAGGTTCATCTGGGATTTCAAATACCATCCACAGTTCCTCTAGACTCCACATGAGACCTTGCTACTTTCTCAGAAATTTCTAGCATGGACTTTTTCAGAATTGAAAGGGTCAGGACTAAAAAAGTTGGATTCCCAAGCAACAAAAGAAACCTTTAGCAATTACATGGCTTCGCTTTATTTTATTTCTCTCCATAACCATCCTAATAAAAGTTTTCACAATGCTCAATCGGTGGCAGGAGGTTGTGTATGTCTGATTACTATGACTCATCCTGCCTGATATTCCTCACAAGGTTTACTGGTTGGAGGCATCTGAGGTTAATAGCTCCTCTCATCCAATTACACGAGACTGCAGAAGAAATACTTACATTTATTTGAAAAAAAATGGAATATCTTCTGTCCACAACACATGCTTTTTAAAAACAAACAGAAGGTAGAGAAATGGTGTTAGAACCAAAATGACGTGGTATTATAATCAAGGCTGTAAGCTGACAACAGTTCAGTGTGCACATTTTTAACAGCTTAAGCAATGTGCCTGTATAACAATTACAGTGTTCTTATCTACTCAACACACACTTGCAGTATGTCATGTATGTCACAGCACTCCATCAGAAGGAAGCAGCTTTTAGTGATGCCATGCACCACAGAACACTCTTTCTCTTTTTTTTCCCAGCATGTTCCCTCGGATCAGAGAGGCTCCAAAATCATGGTAGCAGCTGTCGCCATGGTCCTGCGAAACGTTCTGCTGTGCCTTGTAAGGCCCACAGTGTCCTGCTATGCCATGAACTACTACAGACTGTAGAACGGCTACAAACTACTATTTTTCTATTTTTGTTATTTCCACTCTTCATTCCAACCCCAACCGGCCCGTCAGACACCGCCTACCAAGAGCCTGGGTCTGTCCAAGGTTTCTGCCTAAAAGGAAGTTTTTCCTCGCCACTGTCACACTGTTGCTTGCTCTGGAGGGAACTACTAGAACGGTTGGGTCCTTGTAAATTCTGGAGTGTGGTCTAGACCTCCTCTATCTGTAAAGTGTCTCGAGATCACTCTTGTTATGAATTGATACTATAAATAAAATTGAATTGAATTGAAACACTGAACACCTCATCCATGCATGAGACTAAATAAAAATTCTTCTGATCTTACAGCAGGTCTTTCCCTGAGCTCTACTGTTCACAGTTCACTTTCAAGGGAATTTCTATGAACAATACGATCGACTGCCGGTCGAGGCAGATGACCGCCCACTCTGAGCCATGGTCCTGCTCAAGGTTTCTGCCTCTTAAAGGAAGTCTTTCCTTGCCTCTGTCGCCTTAGTGCTTGCTCTTGGTGGGATCTGTTGGGTTTCTGCAATTAACATCCCAGAGTACGGTCTAGACCTGCTATTTTATGAAAAGAGCAAAGAGATAACTGTTGTTGTGATTTCGCGCTATATAAATAAATCTGAATTGAACAGAATTGAAAACACGAATGTTTAATTGCTACAAACTGCTCGGCTCTGTGGACATATCTGACAAATTTCCAAAATCTTGTGCACAACATGAGTGCACTCCAGTGGTAAAGTGTGAGACTACACTATGTCACAAAGCCCACACCAAATAGGTAAAGTAAAGCAAAAAAATCACTTCCAATAGAAGGGTGACTGACATCATGGATCCACAATGAAACAGGCCAAATAGTGGGGTACAACATTAGCAAAGAAGTTGTGGGAAATGTGATGGACGGATTTTACCTGGTTTAATTGGAGTTTGATTGAAAGTCAAGTCAGGCATATGTGATGAGTAGCCTAATTGGGAGAAATCTACTAAGTAAAATGTGTCATAAACGTTTGGGTAGGGCCCAGGGCTTTTATTTTATTTTGAAGAAACATTTTCTTAGCGGAAATGATGGCAGGTTGAGCCTTCACACTCCAAAACAGTAGATGGAGATATTTGCAGATGTGTAGCCGGTTGTACTCCGCCCATAGAAATGTATGAAATGTATCCGCAGTACTACAGAAGAAAACTGCAAAAAGAAAAACAGGAAGTATCACGTTTCAGATGTGCCAGTAACGGTTGAATCGATTATCTTATACAGCTATCGCTAAAACACAAGGACGTCATGTTATGGATTTTATTTTTCCCATGTAACAATAGTGTAGCACGTTTTAAGATCGGTTACAATAGTTAACTTGCGGCGTCCCGTGAATTATGAAGATACAATCACCTTCAAAGCCAAAATATTTCCCAACATTACTTGTGGAAGTTTCTGTCTCGTAGCAGAAATGGATGTGATCAGTCTCAGCTCCGAGAGCAATGACTCTGATGTGGAAATCATCGGCTCCTTCTCTAACGTTATGACCAAAGGTGATCCACTGCCCCTCACAGCAGTGCGAGTTGACGTTGATGCCGTCAACGTCAACGTTCCAACGGTAAGCTAACACACTAGCTAGCGTTAGCTAAGTTACTCGACCGATTGTAGAACTTGTTGCTAACTTACTTTTATTCTCCTCAAGATGTCGCTGCAGCTATAGCTTGCTAGCTAGTTAACGAACGTGTAGTTAACATTATCTCAGTTACAGCGAGTTCAGCGCCAACCTCAGTCGATTAACGTCAAGTAAGTTAAATTTCAAAAATAGAGAGCTCAATTTCGACTGGCTCTTGGGCTTGTCAAGATGAGGGTAAGTTATATTAGATTAAAGCTAACGTTAACAAGATTCATGGGAATATAACAAGCTCAAGATGGGCTGTTCAATTAATTATAATACACAAACAAAACGTAATTGAACAAATCTTAGTTTTCGCTCTGTCTGGTCTGTACCCATACGCATGTTGTGGTGAAATTACTTTTACATTATGATCTGAATGCTAGCGTTAGCTAGCATAAAGCAATGTGTTGAAAAGATAATGATAAATAATGTATTAAGTGTTATGCAAAATTATATGAATTATTGTTTTTGTTCTAAATGTAATATTGTATTAATACTTAGGAAGTAAACATGTTTTTTTGTAGTTTTGTAGACTTGTTTTTGCACCAGTAACGTCAACGTTAGCTACATTCCCCCAAATCACAAAAATACTGCTTTAATTACCTTACTCAAAAAACAATGCCCATTCTAATAAATAGGTTACACAACTTAACACCATATGACAAATTACATGTTAGCATTTTTCGATGTACAATAGGTGAATTAATAAAAAGTTTATTAAGCCTAACATTTACTTTCGTCCGCAATGTTACTGCGTAATTTCGTTCCTCGACTGGAGGGGGGCATTCACGTGATTATTTTTTTTCCCCTGTCGGCAAAGCATTTTTCAAATTATTTCGACACCACATGAAAGCAGCATAACATTAACTAGCATTGTCATACACACATTCTATTTTGTCATAAGGCTGTCCTGCTCATTTATGGCAATGGCATTTATGGCAATGGCAAGATCTCTGACAGCTGACATCTGTATACCTTCTCAGAATTTTAAGATTTATGTCTTAAAATACCAGCTTTAGAACTTCATACACTTTTACCTTATTGACTTACACAAAAATGGCAAATGGGCACTTTCTCTTCTTTTATGGCAACCTATAAAAGGGTCATGAGGGAGTTATGAAACTAAGTTAAGGAACATCACAACCAAAGCTTCTGTGTGTGCCATTGGCCATTTAAAGATAATACTGAATCTGTCCTTTTATTCACTAGTTGACAGGTTATCATAATCCATAGGGAAAGGGTCTTAACAAACAAATGTAAGTTTGCATGAGATACAGGATTGTGACTTTGCCTGTAAAACCTGTCAGTTTTTGCGACATTAATATTATGAGAGCAGAACCACATACAGTATGGAATGTGTGTGGAGCGTGCGATCAGATCTTCTACATTTATCATATTTAACACACACACCATGTTTAAGAACAGCAATGCTATAGTAGCACTTTTACGTATGGTAAGACAAAATAATGATATTCCTTTGAATAGGTGAGGGGAAATGTGTTTATACAAGGGCTGTCAATCGTTTAAAAAATGTTATCGCAAATGAAAGGCAAATTTTCTTTTTGTTGTAAAAGTTGTTTAAAAGGGATTTTTTTTTTTTTAAATACTCTTGTCAACACAGGGGTGGACATCATTGTCATTATTGCAACAATCCCTAACTGACAAAATACTGTCTAGAATATTCTCCAGAATAACGTTAAAGATATTGTATGCTAAAGAAAAATGCTGAAAGCATAATGTGGTAAATTCTAATACTATCACAATGTAGTGCCTCATCTTACAATAAAGTTTGACTAAGAGGGGGAGCAGGGTTCTCTGTGTCAGCCTCTGTTTGTGTTAACTTGTTATCACGTTCATTTTGATAGTCCTAGTTCTTTCTAACACAATCAGAAGCCAAGCATAATTCGAATAGCTCCTGCCCAAACTTTATTTGTACTACCTTAAATCCATTGTTATACTGCTCATTTTAGCCTAACTTATTATATATAAATATATATATATATATATATATATATATATTAGGGTGCATCAAATTTGAATGGGAAATTTTAATTTCAAAATATCAATTTGGCTGGCATTGCATTTTGTTCCAATTAACATAAAAATGACTTCTGCAAAGTTTTGAGGAATTCCATTGAGATTTAGGGGTGCCACCTAACACATGAACTTTTGTGAAATTTCAAAAAATGGGCAATTTTTATTCTAATTGCCAAAAGGTTGACCTGGAAATGTTGAGTACAGTGAACTTTTATACAGTAACATGTTATATAGGGTTATCAAAGTAAAGATGTATGTTTGCCCTTTGGGCAACTTGGGCATTTCTCAGAATTCAACTTTCAAGATTCTCCATTCATTTGTCCTATAGACCAAATGAATGGAGGTGGCCTCACGTGGCCTTACCCTGAGTTTTGTGCAGCAGTGATGGATGTCGGACACACATATAAAGTTTAATTGACTTTATTGTTAAACAGAAGGAGCGATACTGACACACTTAAAAGAACAAACCCTCTCTAGTGGCTAATTCACTGGCAACTAACAGGGCCTAATGGTAAGAGCTGACACTAACTAAACTTTCAAGCAATTGCTCAGTCTGTGCCAGAGTCCGCTCCACTGAGCAACATACCCAGGGAGAAAGAGAGAGGAAATGGAACCTGAACTCTGAACCTAGCCAGTGTTTCTCCCCCCAGATATGTCTCCCTACCTGGCACCCAAGAGTAACCGTCCTATTCAGGCATTAGCTTGCGTTTGCAGTGGCAAAGGTTTGGCTGTTGGCTGCGGTCACTGCCTGCAGCACATTCTGCAGGTGCTGCTCCTTCCTGGCCACTGCGATGAAGTCGGACGTGAGCTTGACGCCACGCTCGGCACAGTCATTGACCACGTTCATTGCACATACATTGACCTCACTTTTTTTGAACGCAGCATTGGTTGCCCATTCCTTCACATTAAGAGACATAAATTCTGGTTCAATGTGCAGCCGGTGCATCCCAAACCAGCAATCCTAACGTAACTTGCCCAGGAGTGGTTGCTCGGTGTTGCCAGGAATGTAGCGGGACCATTGGCTGCTGGATTCTTGTGGTAA
>NC_048416.1:14495877-14517439 GCF_013103735.1 Etheostoma cragini | reverse complement strand
GTTTCTACATGTATTGGAACACTTTTAGCACCCAGCCATATCAGAATTCAAGAATTGTGTTTTTTGATGCACCCTAATATATATATATATATATATATGTAAAAATTCTGTTTATAGTAATAGCCATCTGTGTATATATATTCATAGTACATATTCACCTGTAAACTCTGTTATAGTAACAACCATCTTTATATTGTGTTCATTGTACATATCTGTAGAAATTCTATTTATAGTAATATCCACCTGTATATTATGTTAAGTATATATCCAGCTGTTAATCTTGTTCACAATTCTAGTTATCTATATGTTATATTCATAGCACAAATCTATCCGTAAAATTCTGTTTATAATAGTGTTCATGTCTATATTTATTCAGTACTTTTCCATGTCCTCCACTTATTGAACCATTGTATATCCTGCACTTACTGCTATTGCACTTCTGGTTAGACCTAAACTGCATTTCGTTGCCTTGTACCTGTGTAATGACAATAAAGTTGAATCTAATATAATCTAATCAAATACCACTCTTCTCTGTAATTATGTAAGCAACCTCTGACATATTGATATGTTCTGTTTATTTTTTCTCTTTTTTAGCTTTATATTGACCTCACAAACCCTAGATGGACTCTTCCAGGGCTGAAGAATTGCAAAAGACAAAATTCCAGTGTCTTGACATTGGTTGACTTGACTGAGACCAAGATAGAAAATGGGACAAATCAGGAAACAGAGAATTTGCCACCAAATTACTCTCAAGTGAAACAAGCACAAACAACAAATAACAATCCAACTTCAAACAAACAAGATTTAAAGTCACAGAAAAGCTCTTCAAGAGACCCAACTGATGTTGCACTACAGCAGGACTGTGGTAATTCAAAGCTAAAGCAGAGACGTTTGGATTCTCAAACACAACACCAAAAGGAGAAGGTTAAAGCACGTCTTCCTGCAGCAATTGTAAAATTAAGACGATTGCCTTTTCTTGACAGTCATTGCGCAGAACTGAAGAAGTCAAGGTGTTTTGTCTATTTAAACAAAGATGGTACACAAATGTCGCTGCACTCTAGTCAACCAGACAGTAACAGTGAAGCACCACAATGCATTAGTAATTTGAGTAGAACTACCACGGCAAATGGTCCTCACATGGATCACCCACTGGATGAGTCTTCTCCTAAGGTGGTTGAATCTTCTGTTAGACAGGAAGAACAAGAGAACAGTAATGAATTTACAAACGCACAGTTAAATGCTAAAATATCTCCGCATCTAAGGAGCCCGCCGGACTCTCCTTTCTCAGATAAAGAGGTCTCTGTTGCAACCTCAAAGACGCACATCACTTGTGAAGAAGAGAGAGATGACTTTTGCTTATCCACGCTCAGGCCCTCTCCAACGTCACCTTCTTCATCTCAAGTTGAAGCACAGGGTTCTTTACATAAAGAAGTCATCTGCTCCAAACTTGAACAACTGGAATTGGACAAGGCAGTTGTCTCTGATCACTCGTTTTCCTACTCTCCTACCACTGGACCAAACCCTTCTGAGACTTTTGGCCTAGACTCTATGTCCCACCAAGTCAACACAACACCCACTTCTGAGCATACACTAGCGGAGAGTACATCTAAATGGCAATTGGAGGTGGTTAAGGCTCATGAGCCGTCAAACAACTCTGAGTTTTTCTTTTTCCCTAGTGAACCTCCTTTGTCAACTGAGAGCATGGATGACAAATCTGGGGCCGGGACAGACGGAGGTGAGCTGGGCGTTGACAGCCCAGTGTCTTTTCTCTGGCAAGAGGGGAGTGATGGAGACGAAGACAACAAAGAGAGCAGATTTGATATAGACTTCAGGGCGGCCAGTAGGGAGGACAGGCAATTTGTGTGCCCAGTTACACTCAGGAAAATAATGTCTGGAACAGCTCAAGCCCTGGTGAGAGACATTTCTCCAAATCTATATATTTATATTTTTATGTTGCTCTCCTTACACATGAACTCCACTTTGCGTTGGGCTAAACAGCGCCCCTTAGCTGTGATATAACCACAACATAACACAGCCTGTCGTGAGCTATTGCTAAATTGTATGCTAGGCTGAATGTATAGCATTTCTTTCTTCTTTTTTAAGTTTGATGGGGAAGATGACGATTTTGGGACTCCAGAGATGCTTTGCCGTCAGAGCCTGAGCCTGGTGTACAGTACCATTGATGAGAATTACCCAGAAGGCACTTTGGAGCTTTTGTCTGACCTGCTACAGCCTGGTTACTATCCCCCCAGAGATATCACCTCCCACCTGCTGCATGGCATTCTGCTCAACCCGCAGTGTCCTTATCACCTGTGTGTGCAAGCTTTTAATCTACTAATGAGGACACAGAGGTGAGGGAACCATAGGAATAGACCTTAATAGTAATGTATTATTTGTAGCTTTTCCTATTTACGTTCTTGATCCGTCCTTTACGTCCTTTCTTCCATCTTGTCACTCTCGTTTTTGTCCTTTCTGATTGCAGACTCCACGTGGCTGATAAAACCACAGTTCCATGGGACTGGGAGTTGTTGACCTCGATCATGTTAAATCAGGTACTATGATGTTTATTTACAAATAATATCAGCTAAGCTTACTCGTGCCTATATATTTAAAAGAATCCTTTACCACAATGTGTGCATTGTTGAAATCATCATTGGTGGATGCTCACTCTGCCCTAGTAGGCAGACATGTTAACAGCTGAATGTCTTTTTTGTGATTTCAGTAAACTGATACACTGTGCCCTTCTTGCTTCCTCAGGACCCTACAAAGAAACATCGATGTGAGGTTGTGCGAATGCTCTTGGACTATGTCGTAAAGACTTTGGAGGATGACTTCCAGGCCCAGCGCTCTATCTCTACCCTCCACCACTCCATTGCCAAGGCAACATTGTCGTGTGATCAGCAGTTTCCTCATGTCAGGTGCATATAGTTTTGATGAAACTGTAAGATGTAGTTTTGTGATGCTAAACAGACAAAATATTAGAATCAGCTCTCAGTATGCTGTGCACTGCACATCTAAACATGTTTAATTCAGGGTCTCAATACATGTAATCTTCTCATAGAAATGATCATTCCTACACACTAAGACCAGATTTGAACCCTATTTTACAGAACACTTTAATGAAGAAATAGGACAAAAACCGAGCACTGAAAGGTTTTGCTATAAACTCAAATGACTGGCTTCTCTCCTGTAAAACTAAAGGCGCTTACCCACTGCTAGTACCAGCTCGACTCGGCCGCGTTGCCCAGTTCTCCTTTTTCCATTGCAGATTTAGTACTGCCTCATGCATGGGGCATCGCTAGACATAGCGATGCCCCAGGAAACTGGCGGGACACAACACACACACGCAACGTTGAAGGTGTGTTGTTTTTGAGTGTCTGCATGGGGATGTTGCCACAGCGAGAAGACACATTTAGTTTCAAAAGAAGCTGGAAGCCGCAAAAAAAAAAAAAACAGCTGGCTAAACTGTTTAAAAATGGCGTTTTTGTTTTTCAGAACACCCCGTCTGTCGCTAGCAGAGATGGCACAGTGATTAGTGATAATTCTCTCCAACCAATCAGTAGTGAGCAGGTTTTCACATCTCCTTTTGGTATTGCTTCAGCTCGCTTGGAACCTCGACAGAGGTGATGCTTAAAAAAGGACCTGTTGGCAGGTATCCGGGACTTTGTTTATAATTGAAAAACAAAAACGGCGAGTAGAGTTGAGGCGAGTCGACCAGGTACCATGTTGTGGAAAAACGCCATGACAGTTACACTGTTACTTATTCCATGTGTGTGTGTGGATTCCATGTCGCGTTTTTTGGGCAGTAGTTGAGACGGTTGAGACCAAATGTGTTGTACTTGAATTTGTCATTGTACGATAGACAGAGAGAAATAAAGCGTATTTTACTCACACATTGATTACGTTAATTACCCTCTAACACTCAATAGATGATTTTTATGAAGACCAATGCTATTTTCTCCTCCTCTGCATTTTATTTATTGCAGCACTAAACAAGGAAGTAAGCTACTCAAGTATTGATTTATGACCATTATATGAGATGAGAGAGAGAGAGAGAGCTCTCTAACATTCTAACAATGGGTTTTACAGATAGCTTTTTTTTTCAGCTATCACTCTGCAAAAGTAAACTCAGAGTCACCTTCGGGGAAACAGATGAAGACAGTTTATTCTACCAGTTAGCCCCGCTGTTAGCTGGGAGCTAAGCATGTGGGGATCTGGATACCTCACCCTGTGTGTTGTTGTGATTGGTCGTAGTGTTGTCCAATTGCGTACAGTGAGATTCTCAAATGCATGCTTGGTGCCGCCTCTCAAGATGGCGACTTTCATTATTCAAAGCCCAGACCCTTAATCTTTTGGATTTGGGTCCAGGATTTACAAGATGTCGTGGGGTCACACCTCTAAGTAATCTTGTTGATGTTTTTGTTTTCCAGGGACGTTATCAAGTGGCTCTTTTCTGCCATTATAAAATCAACAGAGCATGGAGAGAGTAAAGAAGCAGCCAGAGAGAGAGATGAACAAATTAGGTGAATTACAAATTTAGGAATACATTTATTTTTTAACACTGTTTATTTGCATGGATACATAATAAGGGACGCTACTATGCGCTGTCTTTTCCACATTCTAGTTTTTGTCCCATTGTCTTGTGCAGAATGGTGTCCATCTTCCAGAGGATGCTGTTCTTGGCTCTGGAGGTGGACCGTTCTCCAGCTCTAAACTCTGCCAAGCTATCCCAGGAGCTCTTCCACATGCTCATCAGCGATATACCTCTACGAGCACACAGGTGAGGCAGAGAGATTAGATGAGGGAGAGAGGCAAGATGAGCAGGATTTGTATCACCATTATGGGAAATTAAAAAAAAAAAAAAAACATTTGGGAGGGAGGAATCAGAAAAGGATTGATTGTAAATAAAAATTAGCAGTTTAATATTAGTATGTACTGTATGTATATAAATATATACAGTATATGTATATATGGACTATGTATATATGTGTGTGTGTGTATATAGATATGTATATTTAACATAGACTTTCCTAAATGTTACATGTCTAAGTGCCTTTAAATTAAAGAGAACCTTTTAAAAAAACAACTAGGGTGATGAGTTAAAAATTAGCAAGAGCTATAAACTGTCTGTGCAGGCCTTCAGTTTTATGTTCTGTATTAGACATAATCCTAAATTCAAAAAATAAAGATTTAAAAAATGACATTGAAATATATTTTGTATTCATTTGATAATAATTTCAATGTGGTTTGCAAATTGGAATGACATTCTTAAATGCAAAGGTATTTCCGCAAATTATAAATAGTCTTTAAATGGATCAATTGAATAATTCATGATTAAAGCAAAAATTAGAATTATTCTAATGTGCCTCTTTTCTCCAGTTTTCCAAGCTATGACTAATGTGTTTCTGCCACCCAGGATGTTGTTACTGGAGAGCCTGCAGAGCATGCTGCTGAGATGTAAGCTGTTGGAACATCTGTTAGATTATGCATGCCCACTGAAAATCTCTCTGCCCATGTCGCTCAGTCTTCTGCTTCACTTTTTGAAGAACTGCACTCTGGCACCAGACCCTTCGGTGAATATCACTCTTGCATCATGTTTTCATCTTTGGCCTTTGCCAGCCTTTGGCTAGCCTTTGCTCTTTACAGATATAGTGGTATTAACATATCTGATTTACAATGTATTAATACAGTTATCAGGAACAAAATATTGTGGAATTAAAGTTTAAAGACAGTGACGACCACCCCTTTTCCCCATATCCTTATTAAGCACATAGGAGGTATCTTTGATTTATTTTTGGAAATTCTAACACTCAAAAGTTTGCCACAACAAGCAGCCGCCCAGTGCAACTGATGCATGACTGTATTCTCCAGGATGGTACTGAAAAGTGGCAGAAGTGGGAGGAGTTGGTCCATCTTCTCTGGATGTTGCTGCTCAGCTACAACAAAGCGATGAAAGGTGAGATGTTACAATCCCGCCAATCGGTCCCAAAATGTTCCACTTAGATAGTAAACATTCTTCGGAAATTTTTGCAATCATTCCCTGAAAAGAACCAAGCTGCCTTATTGCACAATGCAACTGAAAACTTGCCATTTTCAGCATGTAGCTTGCTGGCTCGAAGGCTGTGATTTCCTGTAGCAAAGTGATTTTGAGAACGGCAACACACAGAGAGCAGACATCCTATGCATGAGCCACGCGCAAGATGTCAGGCTCTATCCTGGAAATGTACTCCCTTTAATCCAGACTATTATTACATTATTACAACAATACATCAGCTTCCCTATTATTCAATAAATTAAAAAAATAAAATAACAATAATAATAAAACCAAATAAGGAGAGTCAGGGGATCACCAACATATTTACTGAGTAGGTCAGCTTTCATTGTTCTGCTGCCAGGAAGCAGACAGTGCTTGGGGCCTGTTGGAAATGTCAGACTCCAGTGAATGGGCAATACGGGGTGCAACGCCATATGGGATTCTACTGAGCTGTTTTATAGGATTTTATTTTTTCTTCAGCAGAGGGGGAAAAAAAAGAGGGCAAAGCAACGAGCTGGACTAGCCTGACCACCTAGTCAAATGTCTTTCCATTTCACCTTCTACTTACCATTAATTCCCAATTGTATATTTATGTCGTTAATTCATCTCTGATAACTGCTAAATGTATTCTACTGAATAAATGAATGCATTTATGTTAAGCCAAATTTTAGTAAAAACAAAATGTAAAGAGTGGTAAACTTTAGACATATTTTTACCATTCCCTTGCTTGGTCCTTTTGGTGTTTTTACAAAAAGTCACCTGCCTAATAGTTTTGCATTCTCATTAAATTAAAAGTATAATTGTGAGTCTTTTAACCACTAATTTCAGTAGATATTATCTCTCCTGGATAATATGCCTCTAACATGTGGATTATATTAACTATTTGATACCCGGTGTACCATGTCCCTGAATATTAAAACATTTCAACAATGAGTGAATTTTTGATTGAGTGAAATGTTAATCCATCAGCTCTTAAACTCATGCTTTACTTGACCTTTTCCAGCCCACTTTGGTTTACTCTTACTTTCTTTCATCTGTTATGCCCAGGCTATCTCTGTAACTCCGTCTCTGAACAAAGAGGTGGAATCGCCAACTTGGTCTACAAGCCAGATGATAAGGTATCTAAGCCTGCCATTTGTGAAGCAGTGGAGGCATTTCTGTCCAGATCCCAGGCTGACCTCGGCCAAGCCTTACCTCTCCATGTGGAAGAGTCCCTCACTTATCTACAGGATCATCTGCTAGATGTCTGTCAGTGTTGAATGGAGAAAAAAAAACTTTTCTTGGATGAAGAAAGCATTAGTTATAAGGCATTCTACAAATTATATTTATATTTTTGTATGAGTTGACTTGGTAAAGTTCTGAGTTTGTGAAAATAAAGTCCATTGTGGGGTCCAGTGGACTTTAACAATATTGACATTTGGCTTCTCTTAATTATTTAAGCCGTCAAAGGGCCTCCATGAGGACCACAATGGAAATAAGCCTTTGGGATTTATTGTATTCTTGTCTCTGTTGTTGCTGTTTTTAATGTTGGATTATGTAATTACTGCTGTGCAGTGTTATTTGTGTTTTAAAAAAATGAAATAAATAAAACAATCAAAGAAACAAAAGACCTAACCGTTTTCTTCATTACTTTGGCCACATTTACTTTTCTTATGCTAGCTAACTATGCATAGTTATTCATTAAGGCACAGTAAATTGAACCGTGGTATTGTATCCATCCATCGCATGGCCCATCACTTATCATTTAAGGGTTTAATTTACTCTGGTTCAACAGCTGGTTGAGACTGTCTACGCTCTGACCAATAGGATCAAGCGCTGTTATCGGCAGAGGAAAAAAAAAAAACTACTGTCGCCATGATACAGCAGCGGAAACGGGTGCGAAGTAGCTAGAAAACAAAAGAGAACACGCAGTCGTCCTCGCGATTTGGTATGCTCTTGCAGGTAAAAAAGGAATCCTTCATTTTCGACCAGAACTTTTTTATTCACTCATTTCACCGCAATCTTATTCATATGTTAAAAGCGCTGTGGTCGTTTTCCGAAGTATGACTTCTTTGAATAGGAAGACGGTCAGCTTCGAATAATTGGGATATGTTAGCTTTTAGCTAACAAGCTAACTCCAGCTAAGCTAAATAGCTCGCAAACCCAGCGTTGTTAGGATCCCAATGAGAGTGGTTAATGCTTTAGATGCTACCTAGCGGCAGCTAACTGAAGCGCTGTTTCGTGGCCTAGCTAGTGTTAATGCGCAAGTCAGTGCTTTGCTGTTATGTAAACACAATTGTGCAGTATATTTTAATATCATGTTGCTTCTTTTCCGCTAACTCACTCGGACGGAGCGTTAAAGTCCGCTATCTAATGGCTCCATTTCTGTAACTTCGCGTATCCCTTTGGCATCTTGCTAGTTAGTTAGCAAGCTAGCTAGCGTTTGGCTTTTTAGCGTTTGTTATGTAGCTAGCTACAGCTTGATAGCTGACGTTAGGCTAGGCTAATCAGTTAGCAACAACGAGAGAAAAATAGGCTACTCTTAGCTTGCTAGTTGTAACGTTAGCTATTTTTTTGGGGCTCATTTTAAAATGCAGTTTCATTTTCATCTCTTTGACTAACGTTAACTATAGCTAGCTAAAGCTTTAGCTACAGGTAACGTTAACAACACTGTTTGCTAAGTTAAGCGTGCCATGTAGCAATTGCTTTAGCTATGTTGCTGATTTTAATGTTGATTGTTATGTAACGTTAAGTAACGTTACACGGTAACTCATATATCAGCCCCCAAAGGAATCAGTTTGATGATATTTAAATATTGTATTTTAAAAATTTGATGGCAAAGTATTTTCTTTGTGATTGGTAAACGTTACATTTAAAATCATGTGCCAATATGGTAATTCTCAATGCAAATTTGGTTAACATTACTTGATGAGCTAATACGTAGCTAGTTACCTAAATTTACACCACCTTCAACCTAATTCGGAGTGTTCAAGCTTTATTCTCTAGAGAAAAATGCTTAATTGATTCACACTTGATAACGTGAACACAGAGATACAGCTAGCTACAAGCGTTGTGGAGATGGGTCTGGCTATGTGAGACGAGAAGATGTTTGACTTTGTCCAGGAATGATATTTAAAATCAAAATTATCTCTGCAGTGTTATAGGAATGCCCAAGGAAAAATATGACCCGCCGGATCCCAGGCGGATGTACACAATTATGTCTAGCGAAGAAGCAGCCAACGGGAAGAAATCATACTGGGCTGAGCTTGAAATCAGCGGTGAGTGCTTTATATCGGAGTTCCAAGTTTTGTTGGTAAAGTAGTTGTTTTGCAATTTATACTGTTCATACACATATATTGTTGGCATTAAGCTTAACCGTATTAGACTGTTTTTCTACATTAACATGTAGCTTTTGTGTACCTACCTTTCATGTCTCACCATTGGGCACTATTGTGTCGTTTTCACAACAGACATTTTCACTTTCACATAGTGGAAAATACAACAACGGTACACTTAAACAGTGTGGAGCAAACAAGGCCTACTGTCATCTCATTAATCTTACATGTGTGTTGATGTTTTTTATATTTTAACATTTAAAGTAATATTAGGTTGAATACCTAACTCACCTGTTGGGCAAGAGACTGAAGAAAATGACAACACCCAAAACTACCAATTAGTCTGCCAGCTAAATGAAATTGAGATATCATTTTTTACATTGCTTTTCCTACTAAGATAAGTCAAAGTCTTCTGTATCATTACTGTTCCAATAAGATGTGGGTCCACCAATTAGAGTGCGGATCGGGCCGGATTTTTCTGTCCGAGCCCGGCCCGCGTCCGACAGAGCAGTAACCGAACCCGACCCGAGCCCGACGGGCATTAAGATATTTATGTCCGAGCCCGACCCTAGCCCGACACAGTTAAAATCGCATTTGTTTCTCATACTAATGACACATGTACGTTTGTTTGTGTGGAAAGCCCGCTTTTATTAACATCATATGTGGGGGATTATGTCAGTAAATCTGAGTAAAATAAATACCTTGCTTAACCTGTATTGATAAGCCGCCCCAATAAGAGATGCGGTAATTCAGCATTCACTCACACATATACTGTACATGTTTAGTTTAATGCGATGCTGCCGCTGCTGAGAATGTAATATAATAGGTTTACTTGATATATAGTACCTTTTAAAGACAAAGTAGCAAAGTGCTTCACATGATAAAAATTTGTAAAATACAGTAAGACCCAAACAGTAAATAAGCAAGCAAAAAAAGAAAACCAATAGAAATAAAAACCCAAAAGTTATAAACAGGAAAAAAGAATGAGTTTACACAAAAAAATGTTCAATGCCTTATCGCGCTGATGTGACCGAGCCCGACCCGAACCAAAGCATCCTTTCTAAAAATCTGTTCGAACCCGGCCCGGCCCGTCGGGTTCCGTCGGCTCGGGTCGGGTATCCATCCTCTACCACCAATGTACCTCTGCCCATGTTGATTCTATAAAAGGCTGCGGCTAAAGATTCTTTTCTTTTATCAATTAATGAGCAATCGATCAACATATATCCACATTTTAACCAGAACAGAAGCCTGGATCAGTAAGTCTTTGGCATTTTTCTTTAAATATCTAAGTTAGGATTATTAAAGTTGTTGCTAGTAAATTTTCTGTTTAACTAATTGATTAATGGACTAATTAGTACAGCTCTAGTTAAGTTTTGTTTATAAATAGGTCACTGTAAAATTATTTCACCTGGAAATGCAACATGTCTTAATATGATTTTGTTTGTAGTTGGGGAAATGAATGAGGCCCTACAATTATGCTCAAACATCATTTTCTTTGTAAAATCACTCAACCCACTTTGTCCCATTTTCACAAATGGGAACTTTATTCAATTTTTTCCATGGTGTGAGGGGAGTAATAGATGGATAGTGGAACTTAATTCTCCCGTTTGTCCTTTTCCAACTGCAGGCCGAGTAAGGAGTCTCAGCACAGCCCTGTGGTCTCTCACCCACCTCACTGCCCTGCACATCAGTGACAACTCATTGTCACGCATCCCGCCAGACATTGCCAAACTACACAACCTAGTGTACCTGGATCTCTCATCCAATAAGATCAGGACCCTGCCGGCAGAGCTCGGCAACATGGTCTCTCTCAGGTGAGTGATTTCAGGCTATACGTTTACCCCTAAATTCGGGCACGATGGAAAGGAGTAGCTGTCACAGGGTTGATCTTGAATCACATATCTATATCTATTAGCCAATTAACTATCAATCTGAAGTTGGCAAGTATGGCATAGATGAGTTATGTTTTTCAACTCTAATAAAAATGGTCGTTACTTAAGAGGGCTGGTTTCTAATGATCAAATTCCAATATGTCCTCCACAGGGAACTGCTTTTAAATAACAACCAGTTGCGGGTTCTGCCATTTGAATTGGGGAAACTGTTTCAGTTACAAACACTGGGGTTGAAAGGTGAGTGGCGTATCAATGTTTTTTGTAGCCATTCTAGCCTTGAAATCCCACTGTTCTCTTAGCGATGATTCAGCCCACTTTGCTTTTCCTTCACCAGGAAACCCACTTGCACAAGAAATTATGAGCCTCTACCAGGAACCTGATGGCACGCGGAGACTGCTCAACTACTTATTAGACAATCTGGCAGGGGCTATCAAGCGCAGTGAGTCCCCGCCTCTCGCAGTTTTTAGGCCAGAAAAGAATATTTTTTTATATATTTTTTTTTACCCAAAAGATCTGATACTATAACAGTAGATATAGATGAGGACATTATGAAAGCAACAGCTTATGTGCCCTTAACTTTGTTGAATTAAATACCCATATTTAACATTTTTCCCCCTCTGCTCAGTACCAACAGAGCAGCCTCCAGCACGGTCGTGGATCTCACTCCAAGAACCAGACCGAACACGGGCCTCAGGTAAGGACAACATACATGGAACTTGATTTTGAACAGATGCACATAGATATCGCAATCTTATTTATAAACAGCTGATTGTTAAATATTAATCCGGCGTTTGTCCATAACTGTTAACTACATTTATTTGTTCATTTGCTAAGAGGAACAAGGTGAACAAACAACAAAAATGCTACTTACATCAATTTGTTAGAGTAGTAAGGATCAAGATTTTTTTTGTGTGAAAAGTACTGCTGTGCTGAACCAAAACAAACACTTCTGACACTTGCAAAGTAGTATATGCACATTTCCTTGGTTGAATCTAAGTAGTGTGTGTGTGTGTGTGTGTGTGTGTGTGTGTGTGTGTGTGTGTGTGTGTGTGTGGTCAAACACAGTATTAGTATGGTGTCCCTAATAATCCTATAGATGAGTGTATATTCCTATATGACAAAAGAGTAATTTTTAAAATATGACATATCTCTATTTTGAAATAATAAATCATTCTCGACTACAGCTGTGATTTTGTAGGGGAGTGCATCTAAATAGTAGATGAACTATGATACATTTTAATGCTTTACAAACACCCAAGTAAGCACTGTGACTACTCTCCTGAAGTGATATTGGAGAGGGAAATTAGGTAGAAATACGCTACTTGACTAGGGTGACACTATTATATTAATAATAAATTCAGGCTGAAGTGTATGACAACGACTGCATGCTGCTTCCTCTCAATTTCAAGTTCTGGTTAATCAGCGGGGCCAGCTTGTTTGATAAATTGATCAGACCTGTATGTCACGCGCAGTAGCAACAAAATGTGTATCCAAGAACAATTAAATCAGCGTAAATGATGTTAGATCAAACACAGACTTCTGTAGTAGATTAGTGTTACGTTTCAGGTGTTGCGGCTCCAAACCGCGTTAGTTGAGACGGACGGACGCCTTGTTTCTTTAGGCTAACGATATAAGTTATAGCCCGGCTGGTAGCAGCTTCCTGCAGGATTTCTTGCATTAATCAGGTGGTTTAGTTTGTATTTGCAGCAAACATAAAACACTGACTGCTGTAGCTTCACTGACTACCTATCAAAACTATGGCCATCACTGTCGGTGGCAGCCACTGCCCACGGAACTTTTCTCTACACGGAGAGCCTCACTTCCCAAAACAATAACCCCCGTCGGACTTACGTCACATACACACGTTGCCCACATGGCTAACTGTCTTAAAGGGGAAAAGTCATGTAAAATGAGAACGGTGAAGGTTTACTTTTCTACAGTATCAAACAGCAAAAAAGGATAATCGTCAACATTGCAACGTCCTAGACCTATACTAGGGATTTCACGATACCAAAGATCTAGTAGAAGGTACTAATACCACCAAAAGTACAATACAACAAAGCTAGCATACGTTAGCGTCAGGTTTTCAGAATTTTGCTGGTTTTCGCAACATCCCTATTCTATACATCTTTTGTTGTGTAAATGGTAAAAACATACAGAAAACCTATTTGGATATGTTACAGGACCGAACAATATAGTGTTTATTCTGTTTGCAAATTTCTGCTTAAAATTACTGTTTTCCATGTATGGACAGCAAAAAGAGTATAGCACAGAGCTAGATTTTCTTTTGGTCGTCAAAGGCCCACACAAAAGCAGGTATTATCAAAATTGCAGATTTTTCCAAATACGGTTAGGCTGTTAATTTGCAAACGCAGTATCGGGTCACTGGAACTGAACCTTCTGGAAAACTATCGCCAGGGTAAAGATTTTTTAGAAGCTCCGATTGTAGCTTGTGAAAACAGTGATTTGGGCTTGTAACGTCAGAGTGGGCACAGTTGTCTCCATTGTTATATTATATCCAGATTATAATAGTATGTGTGGACTATTTTAAGGCCAGTAGTTAAACAATTGTGTAAATCTCCCTTACCCTCCTTACAAAAAGAATCCCCTTCTTTAACATTTCTAAGTAATTCCATTTTTTCCATTTCTTCCTCAGCCCTGTTCTCTGTTATGTGCTACAATGTGCTGTGTGATAAATATGCCACACGACAGCTATATGGCTATTGCCCTTCTTGGGCTCTAAACTGGGAGTACAGGAAGAAATCCATCATGCAGGAGATAATGGGCTGCAACGCAGACATCATCAGTTTGCAGGTGAGAGATGGACGTCAAAGTATGTTTAGTTTTTTTTCACAGAAATTAACTTAATGTTTATTTTGCATGTTAGTGCAAATTTAACAATAGCAAATGTATGTTTTGATATCATTTTTGGCTGCACATGAAGTCGATTTTAAACACCTTAATTGCAACACTTGAGTTACTAGTTTGAATTATATTAATATGGGGGTGTTGGTTATACTTGCATGGATTGTCAGTCTTTCTTGTTGTCCGTCCTGACATATTTATTGTTGATTTACAGGAAGTTGAGACGGAGCAGTACTACAATTTTTTCTTGCCTGAGTTGAAGGAGCAGGGATACGACGGTTTCTTCAGTCCAAAGTCACGAGCCAGGACCATGTCCGAGTCGGACCGTAAACATGTGGACGGTTGTGCAGTTTTCTACAGGACGGAAAAGTATGTACCTACAATTTTTGTAGTTGTGCTATTTGTAGTAGTCCTCAAAGGAAACATTTGTTTAGTCCTAACAGCTAACATCCATTTTTATATTTTGTATATATGACTCTCTGACTTGTCCCTCTAAAACATTCCAAACCTACTTGATGTTCAATATCGTTGATGTTTGAGGACAGGCTCAGGAATGCTCATATTGTTGCCTGACTGATTTAAAATAGCGTTATTGTGCCTAGCAAAGCTTTCAGCTGCTGTTGTTGATGCCACTGCAATATAGAAGATGTGTATGTCATATCTTATGTGACCATGTGATTAGCGTAATGTTTGTTTATAAACGGACTAATGGAGCCTCTAGGGTCTCAAAGACTACAGGGCTCCAGACCAACGTTTTTACGGCATCCAGCGTAAATCAACATTCTAACCAAATATTCACATTTCTAATAATTTTCTCTGTATACAGAAATTACAATGTGCTGTTTAAAATTCAGTGTCACATTTTATTGTGCGCTTTTGAAGATGCAACATACAAGGTAAACTGACAATTGCTGTCATGACGGTACCAATATATTTAAAAAAAATATACCGTACATTCAGAATTTAAAAAATAGGTGCTTTGTAACCTTTCGGCCATTAAACGGTTAAACAATACTACTTCCTTGTAAACGAAGTAGGCCATGTTAAATTTCCATATCTCTGCCTCATCTGCGCTCTGATCTAGCCTCTTGTCTTCTAAAAGCAACAGTCTGTGGCATTGCTTTTTACAGTACCTCAACCAGCTGAATTCTTGCAGCCAGTCTTCCTGAAAATGATGGGTTCGGGCATTTTTGCCACACAAACATCTGACTCTGAATCATCATCCAACTGTGACACTGTAGACTTTGGCACTAGCCCCATGTCGGTAGAACAAGTCAATAGTTTGCTTGCTCATTGTTCAGACGTACGTAAGGGCTTAACGATAGTGTGTGTGTGTGTGTGTGTAAGCATCGACATTGCAATGTGCTATAGTCACATTGCAGGACGTTGCGATGTTGACGCTCTTTTTTTATTTCTTTTTTTTTGCTGCTTGACAGAAAAGTAAACTTTCACCGTTCTCCTTTTTAAATGATTATTAGTATCCATCCCTTCCCCTTTAAGACAGGTAGCCATGTGGGCAACGTGTGTATGTGATGTTAGTCCGATGGGTTTTATTGTTGGGAAGTGAGGCTCTCTGTGTGTAGAAAAGTACCGTAGGCAGCAGCTGCTGCTGACAGTGATGCACATAGTTTTGATGGGTAGTCAGTGAAGCTACAGCAGTCTGGGTTTTGTTTGATGAAAATAATTGTTTAATGCAACAAAATGTCTCCGGGCCATTTTCCCCCGCAGAAAGCTGCTACCAGCCAGGCTAAAGCTAATATAGTTAGCCTAAAGAAACTAGCAGAAATCAGCTACCAGCAAGGCTAAAGCTAATATAGTTATCCTGAAGAAACAAGGAATCAGTCTGTCCCAACTGTTACATTTCAGAGCCGCGACGCTGGAAACATACCACTAATCTACTACAAAACTCTGCCTGATCTAACGTCATTTCCACTGATTTAATTGCTCTTGGATACACAGTGTGTTGCTAATGCGCATGACATGCAGGTCTGATAAATGTATCAAACGAACGAGCTGGCCCTGCTGTTCAAGCCCAACCCGACATTTAGAAGAAGCAACATGCTATCACTGTCATTCACGTTAGCCTGGATTGATTATTATATAAATACAATGGTAATTTAAAAATTATTTAATATAATTTCCCCTCTCCAAAGTCACTTCAGAAGAGTAACGTTAGTTGCAGCTTACTTGCTTTGGTGTTATTAAAGCATTAAAGTTCAACAAAAAAATGGTACACATTAGAAAATATCCTTTTTTAGTTCTTTTTCTTCTGTAGATGCACTCCTACAAAATCACCGCAGTAGTTATGGTGATTTAATTTTTCTAAATAGAGCTATTTATGTTCTCTTTAAAAAAAAAAAAAAATACTTTTTCTCTTTTCATATTGCAATATATATATATATCACAAGGGGAAAAAAGTATTGCAATTTCACATTTTTCCAATATCGTGCAGGCTTAATGCACGTAGCATTACATAACAGCAGTGACCAGTAATAGTTGGTGTCTGTTAGCTCACTGGGCTCTAAGGCGCAACTAATATTTTTCCTCTAGTACGCACCAGTGCACCTAATGTCCTCGCATCCACTGCAATGTTGCTTGTATCGATACGGTTTAGTTTTGCGTTACGTAACCCATTTCTTCTGTAATGCCATGCTGTGTTGGATCTCTCCTCTTACTTTCCGCGCAGCCCCGCCACACGGTGGCGCCGGTCCACACTTCTGACATTTGTCTACAGTTTTAATTATATATATATATATATATATAATTAACACAGCTGTATTAAGCAGGCAAACCTGCATTTGTACCAGTGTTTCCGCTGGTAACTCTGTCTGACACTGTGTGCACGGATGTGTGTGTGTGCACGTGAGAGACAGAGACAGAGATGGAGACCAAGGAAAAGAAACGCAGCTGAATGAATGATTGTTTTAAATAGTAAAAAAATAACTCTGTGTGTGTGTGTGTCAATATCTCATCAAACCTCTAGTAGATACTGACCCAACGCCATAGCTTGTTGTGCACCTCCCCAGAAATGTAACTACACGTTGCAGTGACACAGACCGCAACTGTGTTGGATCTACTTGGCTGGGTTCGGTAGTGTTTCCCTATTCTCATTTCAGAGTTCTCATTCTCCGTGAACAACATGAAATCACACAAAGGATGTCAGGCTTAATTCCATCCATTTACATCCGTTGAGATGCGTTAAGTTTGACCAAATGTGAGTCAGTCTGGTGAGTGACCTCAGTGCGTTGGGAGAATCATGTTGGTTAATTATTTAATACACCCTCACCCGAGGCTGGCCCACCGCGGGTTTATCTGACCTGGGTGTGTGTCACACCGGAGGCTCCATGAGTTCACTTGGCACACCTATAGTAATTTTTATACTGAAGGTTGCGCCATTTAGTAGATTTGTTTTGATTTGCTATGCAAAGGCTTCTAAGCCAGACATCAAGTTGCAGCACATCCTAAATTGTGCACTTCATTTAATCCCGTCATTTCCACAAAACGTATGTTAAGCCCTCTCTCCTCCCCTTCTGTTTATTTCTAGGTTCAGTGCAGTGCAGAAGCACACAGTGGAGTTCAACCAGCTGGCCATGGCTAACTCCGAGGGCTCGGAAGCTATGCTGAACAGGGTAATGACCAAGGACAACATTGGGGTAGCTGTACTGCTTGAGGTTCGCAAAGAGATGATGGAGGCCTCATGTGAGTAGACACTATATTCTGATCTTTGGGCCTTATTTATTATAAAATAAGATCAGAATACAAGAGCAGTCCTGCTAATCCTTAATTGAATTTTGTCTGACACTCATTGAGATCCCTAGTAGCTGATAACTTAAAAAGTAAAAAGGACCATAGAAGATGTCAGATTCCCATTGTATATAAATAACTTCTTATAGCACTGAAATTCATTATTCGTAATTCTTCTTTGTATCACTTTGCCATGCTTACTTTCCCCTTCAGCTGGAAAGTCACTCCATGGCATGGAGAAGCAACTGCTCCTGGTAGCCAATGCCCACATGCACTGGGACCCAGAGTACTCTGACGTTAAGCTGGTCCAGACCATGATGTTCCTGTCAGAGGTGAAGAACATAGTGGACAAGGCCACACGCAGCCTCAAGTTGTCCTCTGTCTCTGGTGAGACCAATGCCATTCCACTGGTGCTGTGTGCCGACCTCAACTCCTTGCCTGACTCTGGTAAGTAAGCAGGGCTTTAGGATTGTGCTTTATCTGACCATAGATTAAGCACAACAAATACATATTTTTGTCTTTTATATTACGGTATATGACTTTTTTTTTTTGAGTTTTTGTTGGACAAACAAGCAATTTGAAGACACTGGAGGTTCTTGAGAATTGTAGTGGACATTTTCTCACATTTTTTTTGACTAATGGAGAAGATAATCTGCAGGTGACTCGATCAAGTAATAGATTTTTGCAGTGGTGATGTTTCAGCATGGGATAAAGTCACTGCCAAAATATGCTGTGCCGATACCTTGTTGCACATGATATTAAATTACCATTTAGCTGTGCCTATAGTGACAGTATGAACTAATAGGATTTGGGTCTGTTTGGACTTTGAAGTGCCACTCCACTTTGTTGATTCTGATGAAGACGACTTCTCATCTCTCTCCTCTGTTCAGGCGTAGTGGAGTACCTGAGTACTGGTGGGGTGGACTGCACCCACAAGGACTTCAAGGAGCTTCGCTATAGCGACAGCCTGACCAAATTCAACTGCAATGGCAAGAGCAGCATGTCCAACGGCAGGATCACCCATGGCTTCAAGCTGAAGAGCGCTTATGAGAACGGCCTGATGCCTTACACCAACTACACCTTCGACTTTAAGGTGACTTTACTGCCCGCATAGCTATTTTTATTGTTTTGAATATATATGTTGTTGTGAATGTTGCTTGTTTATAAGCACTATATCAAGGAGTTCACTCCCTTCTTCTCTCCTCAGGGTGTCATCGACTATATTTTCTACTCTAAGCCTCACCTGAACGTGCTGGGTATTTTGGGCCCTCTGGACCCCCACTGGCTTGTAGAGAACAATGTCAGCGGCTGCCCGCATCCCCACATCCCCTCCGACCACTTCTCCCTCTTCGGCCAGCTGGAGCTGCTCCTGCCCAACTTGCCCCCACAGGTCAATGGGCTCCATCTGCCTGCACGCAGGTAGTGAGTCCTTGCCACACCACCAGGGGGAGCTGCAACCACAAGCTCTCCATCTTAAACCCTCCTCCCTCCCACTACCAGCTCTTCCCTCCACCGTACTGGAGGAAGAAGACAAATACACAACCTGTAAAATATTCGTACAGTGAGGTCTGGCCGACAGGGATTTCGTATAATGTTATAGATATTCTATTTTTCTTTCTCCGTTTTTCTTTTTTGTTCTTTTTTTAACTGCTCGATTCAGTCCTGTTCATGTATCATATTTTGTGTTTTGGACTTCCTTTCCTCCTCAAATCCACCCACCCAACCACTTTGCTTCTGTCTTTCAAACTAGAGGAGATGCTAGCTCATTTAGATCTGTCACATCGTGCACTGTTTGGTTTGGTTTTAGAAAAAGGAGAAACTGAGAAATGGCTGAGGGGACGACATTCACCTTTTAAAAGCTCCATAGCTGGTGGTCTGCCTGTCTGTCCTGTATAAATCTGAAACCAGCAAAGACAGCAGACTTGTCAATCTCAGATGTCCATCATTGGCTTGTGCTTGTTCGCCTCTGTAGCCAGCTTACTTTCTCAGTCTTTCTTGGATGCATGCATTTGAGTCAGGTGTTGTTGGATTAGAGCAGCGTTTCGCTAGTAGTTGAGCGTCCCTGGAGATGGGTGTAATGCAGCTCGTATGTTAGATTTCCTGCTGTCACTCTGTGGTGCTGAGGCCTTTTGTTTGGATCTTGGCCTCCTGTGGTGCTACAAGATAGTCTACACCTCTGGCCCTGGTGCATTTGCTACCAAACCCACAGATGCCTCAAGAACCAGATGTCTGAGAACTACATTTGCCCAATTTAACATGGGCTGAAATGCTGTATGTAGTGTTAATTTGGGAAGGAAGGATATGGCGGGAAACTGATAGCAGCTACCATCCTGTTTGCAGGCTGTTTCACCCCAGCTTTTGTAGTTGTCAGTCTAGTCTTGTGCATAAGAATTCACGAGGTCCCCATTTTTGGGCTTGGATTTAGGTTGACTGGCGAAGTGAAGAGGGGCCTTCACAAATCTTTTTTTTTATTTTTTTTATTTGATTGCTTTAAGGCAGAGAGAGCGAGTAATGGCTAATACACAGGAGTAAAACCAGCATTCCTCTCACTGTCTGGAGTTGCCATCCAACTCCACACATGCAAGCTTACACACACACACACACACACACAAACAGCCACCCACACCCACCCACCCACCCACCCACAGGTAATTTGCAGGCAGATCTGTAGCACTGTCTCCGAGGCCAGTAGTGACTTTCCCCAGCCATGAATTGCATACACAAACAGTGGGTTTTTTCACAAGTGTTTGTACAGAATAGAAATCTAGACTCAGTCTTTACATGATTGTATATGAACCACAAAAGACCTGTTTTCTGGCGTTTTTTGTACTAGAGTAAATTATGATCCGATTTGAAAAAAAAAAGATTGTATTGTAAACTATGGCTAAATTTTTATCCAGTTAATGTTAAGATGAATTGATATTACCAGCTTGTACAAAAGACGTAAGAAGAGGTTGTTCAAGGCGTTCACTGTCACTACTTTGCACTCCCTATAGATTAACTGTAATTAATGTATCATTGTTTTATTTTTAACCTCCCTCCCCCCCGCTGTTTTGTTTTGACGGCATATTGCTGCAATTGTAAATAGACACTGAGTAAACTCTCCCTGTTGCTTCTAGCCCATTAACAAAGCCATTGATCCACACTGCTGCCATCAGTTCAGATAAAAGAACACGCAAGTACGAGTCATAACCCACCAGTGACTCCACATCTGTTCATCTATATAATTCTCACACGCTCCCACTAGTGACGTATGACTGATACAACCAATTTTAATCCTACATGTACAAGAAAACATCGTGCCTCACTGTAGCAGTTGTCGTTGTCTTGCACTATTTACATTTGACGAACGCCTGAACAACCTTTTCTCCTTTTATTTTTAAATACTGTTGAGACATTTGTGAGGATTTTATGTCCTTTTATTGGTTCTTGTTAATATTGATTTCCTTTTTTATGAGCTGTGACAATGTTATGATGATGTGTATATCCTTCCTATTCATTGAGCTCTCTAGTAATCAGGTATGCTTTCTCCACCGCCCCTTTGTCCTCTCTTCAAGGAACACAAGGAGTAGGATGTCTAATCTTTGTTAAATCCATTTGGATTGTTATGCTCCCTATTTGTACCTTACCACAGCTCCATGGCCAGACCCCCAAAGTATCTAGCCCATAGCTCCTTCCCTGGTCATGCATTTTAAATCTCCTTAAGCCTGTCC
>NC_048416.1:14452157-14495867 GCF_013103735.1 Etheostoma cragini | reverse complement strand
CCCACACCTGGATCGCCCAGCCTCAGACCTTCACTACCGACCCATATTACTCAAGCTGTGTATTTTAAACCCTTTTCTCTCAACCACTGTATAGTTCTCTTACCCTTGTCACTGCAGCTATAGTGCCATCCATGGACCCCCTACCACTGTATTGAAACCTGTAGAAGGCCCACTTTGCTCTGCTTTCGGCTGAACAAAAGAGGGGCAGTGAGCTTAGCCATTTCGTTCTGAAAGCCTTGCAAACACGTTGCTATGATTAAAATGTGTTACATCTCAACAAACCAGAAAAATCTGTCAGTGGTTAGACGATTAATTCAACAGACATGCTTTTACACGGATACACCGGATAATAAGCACTTAGTAAATTCAGATGCAGCTCCCCTCACTCCCTGGCTCATCATATTGGCAAATAAAGATCTAATTCACTTAATTGTATATGTTAAAATGACATTTTTAAAGCAAGAGGGAATCAAGTAAATAGGAAGTATAAATGAAGTCCTAAGCTAGGTTTTTGGTCCCATTTGTTTCCCCATAAAGGTTTGTCTTTTAACTTTTTTTTGTTTGTTTTCCAATGGAAACCAATGTGTCCAGTTTGATTTGTTCTTCCTAAATGGCATTAGTATTGTAGTAGATTTAAAGGCTAGCTTTTTTTGTAAAGTGTGAATAAAAGATGTATCTCATGTTTCCTTTCTAAAAAGATATTGTGTAAATCATGAATTCTATGATGATGTTTTGTTTGCTACATTGTGTTTACCTTTTTCTCAATATACCCCCCCCCCTTCCCCATCACAAACCAAATTCTCTGTAGAAATGAGCTGATGTCCCGATGGGTTGATTAGAGAAGTTGAATGTTCCTGATGATGCCTCGCAGAATGGTTTGAGAGCTCATTGGAGGAAAAGTACCTGCATTGTATAAGTGAAAACTTTAAGCACAGGGATATTCAGTGTTATTTCTAAAAATAACTTTTCAGCTTTATTTTGGATGTTGCATGGCACTAGCTGGAGAGTGCTGGTGCCTGTAGGTTAGGGCAGCAGAGCTGCAGGTCAGTAGTAGAGAACACCGTTCTGACGGGTGTAAAACGGGTCTGAGCTGACGGAGCGCTGCTGGTCGCTAGACTGGTCCTGTGATGATTTTGAGTACTACTAGACAATTTCACTCTGTTTTTGTGAATCACAGTGGTAAAAAACAACACTAGCTGGCTACTATTGGTAGTCACTAATTTGACTCAAGTCTTGTTGATCATCACCCTCGTGTTAAACCACAGACTGGCTTCTGATTGAAAATCTGGCAAATCCCAGAGCTGAGTTGTCACCCTGTAAGCTGCGGCGAGTGATCCCATTGTTGGCTTTGTTCTTCGCACTGATGAAGTGTTTTATAGTTGGCTTGTTTAGGCTTACAGTAATTTCCCAGACTGCATTTCTCTTTGTAACGGTGCACACCAAAGCAGCTTGTAGTTCATTTCTGTTTTTTCTCAAAAAAAAAAAAAATCGAAATCATAGTCTTTGTGAAATGTAGGGCTGTGAGAAAAGCAAGGTACTTCTGTTCTTTTTTTTCTTCTTTTTTTTCAATCACATGCACATGTTGCAACCATATTCATACTCTAGTTGTGGTTTGGTTTCTCAGTCCCATCAACTCCTTTTTAAATGCATCTTGTTTAAAAAAAAAAAAAAAAAAAAAGAAGAAAAGAGAAACTTGGCAATAATACTCAAACATTCAGAATGGGGTTTTAAATAGTTTATCCTGATAATGTAGCTATTTCATCTTTCAAACTTTTTTTTTTTTTTTTTTTACCTTCGAACTCCGTCTTCAACCTTCTAGATGGTTTTGTTACCTGAACACCTTTCTTTACCTCTTCATCACCCATCTTGTATATTTGCTCATCTCCGTCTCCCTGCCGATCTAGTAGTAGTTGTTCAATGATCAGGATTGTCTATCTGTAGTCAGCTGAGTACATATATTGATCTGTGTCACTGTGTTTATGCACTGGACCAACTATTGTTTACCATTCATAAAATACCAGCAAAAAAAAAAAAAAAAAAATTCAATGACAAAACACTTGCACAATGTTGTAGAATGTCCATTAATCCAGATAAGAAATCAAGGCAGCTGTTTTCAAATTAACACATACTGTTTTAAAAAGAAACTGAATGGTAAACAATGCTTTCTGTTGTACCCCTTAGCCGTCCTCTCGATTCTCTTTGGACTAGTTTTGTTCTTTTTAATTTGTTTCTGCTTGTTTCCTTTACACCTACCTATGTATTTTCCTACTCCTGGTTGAAAATAAATTCTATATTATCTGTTTCAAGCTGTGTCACCTCTTATTCTTTGCAATGCATATTGAAAAATAAATTCTATATCTGTTTTCCTTGTATTGCCTCCTTTTGCTTCCTTGTTTTCTTTTTGAATTTTCTTTTTCTTGCCAGTATTTTTCAGACTTGATTTAACGTTCGATAACGTACAGCCACTGTGGTTTAATTTGTAGGGTTCATTTTCTTCCTTTCCTTAGTCCAGTGACCTTGATCCGCCATTTAAAAAAAAAAAAATCATGCTCTGAATGCAAGCAGACTACTAGTTTACTCTGCTTATTGACTCCTGTCTCACAATCCGGACTCTAATTTGGAGCGTTGTGTAGTGGTTGATGTGGAAGATGCAGGTGTGTCAAACAGCTGGTGGAGGCTGGATTATGAGGCCCAGCATGATGGTTTTCATTTGATCTTAATTGTGCAGTAGCTTAATTAAATTATGTAAATATCAGTGGGTGTTTGGTGTAAATAAAAACCTGCACACTCACAACTTACTGTGACACATTTGTCCAGACTACTGGGCTAGTATATATTCGTTAAAGCCGCTGTGTCAGCAGGTCCACTCACCCCTAAAGTGTCCTTTAGTAAGACCCTGAACCATTATCAGCGCTGCGGGTGCTGTTTGGTTGCCGAGCCTGACCTTTTGATTTTCCTCCAGGATGGCAGATGGAAAGAGAATTTCCCATTGGGGATCAATAAAGTTTAATATTACCATTTAAATAGCCTGTGGATGACAGTTTGTGTAGTATCATTTGCAGGCACACGGTGGAGCCAAAGCATCAGGCGCTGCAAACTGATCTGTCCAGGACATCCAAGGGATGCCAGGTCTGAACGACTCACTGGTGGCTCATAACAGCCTGAGTGAGTTTAGAGAGAGCAGGAACAGTGTGAGACAGGAAGTTGGGCAGAAAAGTTAACTTGTAACACAGTGGGGGCACAATAATTATACTCCTAAGTTTTTATCAGATGCCAATAGAGTACAAGGACATGACTTTGTGTAACATTTGTTCTTAGCTTTTTAAATAAATGTGTTTACTGATAAACCACTTAAAGATGCAAATGCTTTAGGAGAGTTAAGACTGTACAGTATGTCGTTTACAACCTTCAGATCAGACAGAAAAAGCAATTACAAATCTAAAAAAACATGTACAAACATGTACAAAAACCTAACTCCCGACTGCTTTATAGTCTGTATACTGCTATACATTGCCACTCTGATGAAGATGATCTGGACTGAATTTTAAATCAAATGTTGCCTAAAGAAATTACAAGTTAGGTAATAATGTTACAAATGTTTTTTAAACTTTATAATGCAGAGTAGTTTTTAAAATAAAAAGAATTATTTTATATTATTGTAATTATTATAATAATTATGTTATTTCTCCACTCAGACTTGTATTACTAGGTGTAGGGTGTTGAAAATGCTGAACCTGGACAAGAATGTTGTGTGTGTGTGTGTGTGTGTGTCTGTGTTAGTGCTTTACTATGCTTACCCCCATATTTACACTTAATCAATCAATTATATTAATGTCAGGTCAAAATAGTCCTTAATGACAATCTTTGTACCCTGCTGGTGTACACCTTTAAAATAGTGATTCAAAATACTCTTGTATGGTTTCTATTTTTGTTTTTGTAATTGTATTTATTTGTGGTACTTTCTACACTTATCAGTATTGGTTTCAGGTTTTTTTCTATTGTACCGCTGCAACAACCAAATTTAAATGAAGGGGTTTATCATCTTATCTTAAACCCATGAATAGGTCATTTTTTACCCTTAAGCAATAAGAGGCTTAATCAACAATGACAATGAGCATGACTTGCAGCCCTAGATCTGGGTAGAAATAGGTTTGCCTCAACACTCAAAAGTCTCTCTTCATCATGCCAGGTCTGCCATGAAATAACACACACTGAAGTAATTGCTTGTTTTCGTCTTCTTCTAAACTGTTGGCCTGGTACATTTTGCAGAACATAGTGGACTCCCACACTAAAGGGCTGAAGCTGTGTCCATGAACTTATTGGCAGTTAACAGATCTGCAAAGATGTGAGCCACCATCTCTCCTTCATAAAGGGACAGCCAGACATGATCAAGCGGTTGCAGAAGAACCTTGAGAGACTCATGCACAAGTGTGGAGGCGAATCTTCAACAGATGCCCACAGGAAAAGACAGCATCAAATATAATTACCTTAAATGGACTGTGACGATAAATATCATTCTCACCTGATTGTCCTCATATGGAAACCAGGGGCTTTTTGAAACATTGCTAACGGGGTAATCTGTTTAAAATGAGTGTTGGGAAGTTGGAACAAAATATCAAAGGCCGTCCAAGAGGCACATTTTTCCGCCTTAAGGTCGTGAACTATTTTTTTGTTTTAAATGGAATTTGCTTGCAGGGACAAATGCGTGTCTGTGTTAATGGTGCCACGCTAAAGAGAAGGACGGAGTTTGTTGGTCACGTGGAGAGAAAGAAGGGGGGGGGGAGACAGATTCCTCTTTACTTCACCCAATGTTTCTGGACTATCTGTCATGTGTTGACGTGGCAGCGTGATTGTAAAGTCTGTAAAGTCCTTTGCAGATGTAGACTCCCTCTATCTCTTCTCTCCTGTTCATTCTTGTTTTCTACCTTCTGTATTTCTCACCCTCTCAACCATCCTTTTTTATCCTTTTCTTCTGAAATTCCTGCTAGTGTGTGTGTGTGTGTGCGTTTGTGACTAGGCCAGTTGATTGTGTGATGTTCAGCCAGCATCTCCTAACATGTTCTCAGAGTACTTCTTTGGGTTTCATGATTGTGGATTCAAGCTCCAGAACTGAGTACATGAAGTGTGCTGTGTGTGTGTGTGTGTTTGTGGGTGAGAACCTGCCAGACACACAGCCAACATAGCAGGCCGGGCTTGCGCTCCAACCAAAAGTATTATGAGAATCTTTGGTAGAAATCACCTGAGAACAGTGAAACAATTTGGAGCAAATTTAATGACAAACATGATGATTGCTTGGCAACAACATTTACTGTGGAGGGAATGACACCTGAGCATTTGCTGATCTGTAAAACAACAGGTGTGTGTGTGTGTGTTTTAGGGCTTTATATTGTAGGAGCAGGGTGGCCAGATGACCACATGTGATGCATTAACTAAAGTCACCTGTTGTCAGGGTGCTGTGAGGTTAAACCCACCAGACCAGACAACTGGAATGTATCTAGAGTAGGCCTGCACAATATTGGACAAATCTGACATTTTATCCCCCCCGCTATATATATATTGCTATATGAAAAAAGAAAAAGTAATTTTTAAAAGATGACATAAATATCTCTATTTGGAAATAGAAAATCATTCTCGACTACTGCGGTGATTTAGTAGGGGAGTGCATCTACAGTGAAGAAAAAAAGAAAAAGGAACTTTAATGCTTTACAAACACCAAAGCAAGTATGCGCTGTGACTACTCTTCTGAAGTGATTTTGGAGAGGGAAATTAGGTAGAAATACGCTGGTTGACTAGCATGACACCATTGTATTCCTATAATAATCAATCCAGGCTAAGGTGAATGACAGTGACGGCATGTTGCTTCTTCTAAACGTTAGGTTGTGGTCGACCAGCAGGGCCAGCTTGTTAGTTTGATATATTTATCAGACCTGCATGTCATGCGCATTAGCAACACACTGTGTATCCAAGAACAATTAGATCAGTGGAAATGACGTTAGATCAGACACAGACTTCTGTGGTAGATTAGTAATATGTTTCCAGCGTTGCAGCTCTGAAATGTAACATTAGTTGGGACAGACCCTGTTTCTTTAGACTAACTATATTAGCTTTAGCCTTGCTGGTAGCAGCTTTCTGCTTGTTTCTTTGGGCTAACTATATTAGCTTTAGCCTTGCTGGTAGCAGCTTTCTGCTTGTTTCTTTAGGATAACTATATTAGCTTTAGCCTTGCTGGTAGCAGCTTTCTGCTTGTTTCTTTAGGCTAACTATATTAGCTTTAGCCTGGCTGGTAGCAGCTTTCTGCAAGGGAAAATGGCAGGGAGACGTTGTGATTTTATGTTGCATTAATCAGGTGATTTAGTTTATATTTACTGCAAACATAGCAGTAGCAGCTGCTGCCTACGGTACTTTTCTACACACAGAGAGCCTCACTTCCCAAAACAATAACGCCCGTCAGAATAACATCACAAATTAACGTTGCCCACATGGCTACCTGTCTTAAAGGTGAAGGGTCGGATGGTTATAATCATGTAAAAGGAGAACGGGGAAAGTTGACTTTTCTATCAAGCAGCAAAATAGGATTAGTGTCAACATTGCAACGCGTGCACATCACGATTTCAATGCTATAACACAATATCTTAAATATAATACCAGCCCTAATCTAGAGCTATTATAATCTGCTGCTTCTTGTTGAACAGTGTTGAAATACGTGGAAAATAAAAGGAAATCTTTCTTTAATGTTCTGTCCACTTCCCGTTGCGAATTCCTTTATTTGGACTCATCCAAAGGCTGTTTCCTATTGCAGAGTTGTATTGGTATGATTTAAGATGAGGCCCCTTTAACATATTTTCAAATGTCATGTGGTGTTTATGTCATAGGTCATAAAGAAACATAAAGTGTCTGTGCAAGGCAGACAGACTAAACGGAAGTATGTTTCCTGCAGATTTGCTTTGGTGTGCAGTATTTTTGAAATGAATGTTTTCAGCAGGTTGGCAGACTCATGTGAGTAGAGGAAAGTAATGCAACCTTGACTTACAAAACACCGGTTGTATGATCTTGGTAGGAGAAATGTTAAAGTAAATAAAAAGAATCCCAAGTATTGTCAATATCTTTAAAGAATGAAGCACATGAAGTTGGCTTTTTTCTCTCTAAACATGTTGAACAGATGAAAGAAGAGGTCCACAGATCTAATTGAGATGGAGGATGCATCAACCAATGAGCACACCTGCTTTCAAATTCACACATGAACAATCCCTTCATCAGCAGCACCCCTGCCACCGCCAACATATATTATCCACAAAGAGCAGAGAAAAACCAGGCCGTGTGCCTCTGATGTCATGCCAGGAATTCACAGCACACATTTTGCGAAGAAAGAAAAACGCATGCCCTGATTTGTCTCAAAACAATGCAATATGCCGCATTTCCTGAGCTTATTTGTGGTGAAAGTGTGAGAGGTCAACCTTGCAACGGTTTGCTTGCTGGTCAGTGTTTTGATGGATTGTGTGTTGTGCTAAAGTTGCAATTATTTATGGCAAATTCTTTTACATTTTTCTTGGCAAGTGGTAAAAGCAGTAATGACTTTGCACCACTTTAAGGGTGTTTTTGCAAACACACAATGTGAGGCAAGTGAAAGTGTGGGTCTAATGAGCTGAATTTATCAGAGACATCGCTGTGTTCCATGGCCTCTGTGGGATTAGGGACTGTTGTCGAGGGCAAGGGGAGGCCCAAATCCTCTCCACGGACACCTGGAAATTAGAGGTGTGAATTGGACTCAGCTCAGTTTTTGTCACTGTGTCAGTTTCTCTCTTCCTTTGTCAATAAGACTCGTAGCGTGGAGCATCTAGAGACTGAACACAGTGTGTTAGAGCAGGGTCGCAACACCTTTTCTCTCTCCAGTGAGCTGCCTTCATATGACAGTCTCTCTCTCTCTCTATCTCTCTCTCTCTCTCTCTCTCTCTCTCTCTCTCTCTCTGTCTCCAGTGCTCGCTGTGCTAATTGTTCTTGGGGCTGGGGAGCATTCGTCTGTCACTCAAGACCTGTACACGCGCATCTGTAGCCGTGCACAAGGTGACTATAATAAAGGGTACAGTATGTCCACGTTGTCAACATTTTGTTCATGTGTGCACTACATGTTGGGAATAAAACTGGCCGCTCTCTTTGCTGCTATGGAGTTTTTATGGTTTCTACAGCTCTGTTTTGTCTGATTTGATGATGTTTTATTCTGTCGATTCAGTAAGATTTGTCTTCTTAATACCCAGGCCTACTTGTTGTAGTTCCTGCTGAGGTGTCATTGTTGGTCCTCCTTTCTGGTTAATTCTAGTATGATTGCGCAGATGAAGGCTTTTGAATAGCCTACCCTAATTGAACATTGATGAACAGCTGTATGCACAGGCTGCAAAGTGCTGTTTACATTAAAGGACTTTTATTGTTTTTTTGGACATAAGTGTAACAAATGTCGATTTCATGGTTAAACTATGAGTGCATTAAAATAGACAGAGACAAGCGTGTGCCGTGCATGGATGTATCAAGAGAACTCAAGAGAAGACTGTTTACTGTCTGCTTACTCTACAGTTTATGTTACAGGTCACTCAACTTGTAATCAACTTAACATTACCCCTACTAGTTAACACGGCACACCACACATCACAATAAGGACTGTTGTGGGGTGTTGTTGCCTACGTTGACATGTTAATGCGCTTGATTTTGTAATTCAGCTGAAACTACACTAACTAAACAATGTTTATGGTCAAATTATTAGCCTTTAGATTTAACTTGATCTTTTTCCATAAAACACTATCCAAGACTTTATAGTGATCAAACTACTGTTAACAGTGTTTACATTGTAGTTTATAGATTACAGATTTGCCACATTCATTTCACAGGGAAATTAGAACACATAATTTAAAAGTGTAACTCTTGAAAATAGCCAGAAACTAACACTAAATATTTGCAATTTGCGGTTTGCCAATGGCTTCAGTCACTTTGTAGGCTTATTCAACAGGCTTGATAAACGCGTATACTTTACAGCTGCAGCCTTGGTCGGAAGTGTTTTTCGGGACGTGATGCACCCGCTTCCCCTTCATCCCGTTTTGCCCTCTGGGGTGTCAGAAGTATATGACGGGTTTGGTTTAACACCCTGACCACACCAAAACTGAATGGAATTGACATTGTGTTTGCGTGTATTTGAGGAGGGGATGGATGAGAGGAAAGCACAGACAGGAAAAGGGAGGAAGAAAAGGAGAAAGAGGGGGGGGAAAGGAGGACAAAGTTGGGGTGATGTAGTAAAGAATGATGACCTCAACAAAGCGACTGTTTCTGGGTCTGCCGCTGCTTTTATAATAAATGACTAGAGTGAGTTTTAGCGTGAGCATCCGATTGCTGCTGCAGTTATTGGTGATGTTGCTGCTGTCAAAGCTTGTGGGAAAGAACTGAAGTCTAATGTGAGAGGTTGTTGACTGCGGTTGTCCCTTTGTTTACTGCTCATAGGTGCAGTCCTGCTTGTTATAGCTAATTATACAGTGGACGCCATAGGGATGATTGCAGTAATGACTGGTTGGCCTTCCAATGCATTCAGAGCTGTTTTCCTCTCATTCATTTTGCTAGGGGACACAGTCAGGGATTCTTTGTTTGAGTGTCTATGTGTTTGTGTATTACGTCTGCCTGCGTGCATGCACACATGTATTTCCTTGTTTGTGATGTCTTTGGTGTGTCTCTTTATGGCATTTTTACGATGAAGTAACATATTTCATTCTTAGCTTTGAAAATGCCCATTTGATGGGGACCCATGTCTCCTGCAACCTCAGCAGCTCACTTAACATGCAGACACAGACCCCAGGAATGTTCTTTAATCAACCTTAATTATAGCTTCCCAGATTCGGCTGCTCCCAGGTCAGTTGTTAATCCAGGCTTCTGGTTCAAAAGTTCAGAGTGTCGTTTGTTCAGACAGTGAGTGCCTCTAAACATCTCTTGACTAATACTAACGTGCTTAAACAACGCAAAACCAACATCAACATAAGGTCCTTGTCTGCGCACCCACATATCAATGCCTTGCTAACAGGCTTGTGTTAACCATGAACTTTGAAATGCCCTCTCTGTATTTGTGTGTGTGTCTGAGTGTCTCAATTTATCCAATACAAGTCTGAGTATTCTCGGCATTTAGCTTTATGTTTTTTGTGGTTTTCCTGGGTTGCAGCTGCCTCTGGAGAACACACACACTGACATGTAAAGTGTGCAGAATTTACCCCCAAGAGCAACTGGTGTCTATGTTGTGAGTCTGTCTGTCTCACACTTGCATGTAAACAACAAAGATTTCTGATCCCACAGAAAGAAATATGGAGAGCTCATTAAGTAAAGCCTGAGAGATAATTCAGTCCAGATCCAGTCAAACACACACACACACACATACACGTGGAGTGCGGATGCTATAACCATAGTTTGGAAGCACAGCTGACACGTTTTCAAAACACTGCTTGCCGGGTTGAGTGTGCTGCATGGGTCAGTGAGGTTTGACAAAAGAAAAACAGTCTGGTGTGAGCTAAAGATACACATCTCATCTTGTCTGACTGTCCACAAACTCACAACCTCAAGAGGTTTTCCGTTTATAACACTTCGGTCTGGAACAATTTAGTTAAAGGAAGTGAAGGAGAACATGTGCAAAATCTGACATAAGCTGCCTCCGTAGATACGCAATATTTCTATTTTAGCTTTCAAAGGTTTTAGCTAATTAATTGTGTCGTCTGAACAAAACAAAGTAAATGCTGACATGCAGTGTGTGTGTGTGTGTGTGTGTGCGCACAGAGGAACTGAATTCACACTGGATTCTTTTTAGGCAGGACAAAAGTTTTTTTTCCTATAATGATATATTGATAGATATAAAAAACAACCTAAACAAATAATAATGTTTGTTAAGGAACATCCTAAAGGGTGGTCAGGGAGTTTGGAAGCCCCCCCCCCCAGTGGATTCTATAAAAGCTCAGAGGGGTCCTAAGATGGTTAAAGGGATATACAGTAACAATATACACAAAAGTTACACAAAATTAAGTTAGTTTTTTCTATAATTTTCTTTTCATCTTTAGGCCACTAAACATCATTCTAATGAAAGTCGGAGAAGAAAACAACATTTTCTCAATCTTCTTTCAACTACATGTGATAATTCTGTGATGAAGGGTCCAATGTTCTGTATTTTAATAGAACCTTTGGCTTACAAAGTTGTGACCTATTGAACACAACATTTTACAGTTAATAAAACATAGTAATCATAGTTTGTCAAAACACTAACAGCAAAGCAAATGGCATGTCTATGTTGTCGCAGGGGTTGAGTTGAGAACCATCGGAATGCGGCAACAACCCGCGATGCACTGCAGACAATTCACTACTGCGGCTCAACCATATAACGTATAAGTGTCTACGTCGGTAGGATTAACAGATAAAATGCCTGGTGTCTGTGTTGTGCGCCTGTCTGTCTCACACTTGCATATTGCATAAAGATTTCTGATCCAGTCCCACAAAGAGAAATATGGAGAGCTCATTGAGTAAAGCCTGAGAGATAATTCAGTCCATATCCAGTCCAATACACACACACACACACACACACACACACACGCGCGTTCAGTGCGGATGTTAGAAGCATAGTTTGGAAGCACAGCTGACACGTTTTCAAAACACTGCTTGCCGAGTTGAGAGTGTGCTGCAGAAAAACAGTCTAGTGTGCGCTAAAGATACACATCTCATCAAGTCTGACGGTCCACAAACTCACAACCTCGAAAGGCTTTACTTTTATAACACTTTGGTCTGGAACAAGGAGAATTTTTGGAAAATCAGACATAAGCTGCCTCTGTAGATACACAATATTTCTATTCTAGCTTTGGAAGATTTTAGCTAAATAATTGTATGGTCTGAACAAAACAATGTAAATGTTGACATGCAGTTGTGTTCATGTGTGTGTGTGTGTGTGTTTGTGTGCAGAGGAGCTCAATTGATGCTGAATTTCTTTTTTAGGCAACACAAAAGGGATTTTTTGTAATACTGATATACTGTATAAAGAATAAACATAAACATAAAATAAGTTTTGGTAAGGAACATCCTCATGGTCAGGGAGTTTGGAAGCCCCCCCCCTAATGGATTCTATAACAGCTCAGAGGGATCAGAAGATGGTTAAAGGAAAGACTGAAGTTCTAAACTAAGATTAGGTGAACACCTGAGCAGTGGTGGAAGAAGTATTCAGATCCCAACTCAAGTAAAAGTACTAATACCACACTGTGAAAATACTCTAGTAAAAATCATGCATTGAAAATGTTACTTAGGTAAGTAGAATCATCAGGAAAATGTCCTGAAAAGTACTCATTGCAGAAATATCCTCACATTTTAGGAACTGGGAACGTTTAAAACTGTTCTGACAATCAACTTAGTGTGTAGTCCGCTAATCATTTCAGACAGACTTGTAGACTGTTATAGTGTTGTGTAGTTTAATTTGTAGTAAAATTTGTATGCAAAAATCTTAATTTCTAAAGTAACTGAAGCTGTCAGATTAATGTAGTTGACTAAAAAGTACAATGTTTCTCTCTGAAATGTAGTGGACTAGAAAGTGAGATGAAAAGAAAAGACTGAAGTAAAGCACAAGTACCTCAAATGTGTACTTCAGTAAAGTACTTGAGTAGATGTACTTCACTTTCCACCACTGTGCCTGAGCAAGTTCCACAAAATAAAGGGTGCATGATATTGTTGAAAGCTTCGGAAAAAAGTTAGCAAGAGATACATCCGCTGTGAAAAAACAACAGTTGAATACATAAAAAAAATCTATAAACAGTTATTACAAAGCAAAACTACTTTATGATAAACTGGACTATAATAAACATTAATTGAGGTGCTGTGTGCTGTGGGGAAACCTTTACATTCAATTAGTTTGGGATAGTTAAGTAGCCTTTCAGCAATGACTAATTTGTCTTTATGTATTCTGTCTAGTTGATGGCTACAATATACACTAACATCAATGTAATGGGCCGATAATATCTGCCTGGCCAATGTATCAGCTGGGCTCTAGTGAGCAACTTAATGTGCATATGAAACTAAGGCAACGTAGGGAGTGTGATTTGATGACAGCTTTGAAAAGGTGCATGCGATTGTGCGTATGTGCGTGCGCTCATGTAGTTGGAAGGCATTTGCTCTGAGAAATCGATCACTATTTACCAGAGCAACATCTGAAGGCGGAGGTACTGGCAGCCACCACTGTGGCCCGTCGCTGCTTTCATATCTTCATTTCATTCTGCAGCCTTTGTTGCTTTATCATGTACTGCTTCTTATCTCACTCGGCTCATTATGTCCCGCAGCAATCCTCAAAGCGAGTGTGTGAATGAGTGCTTGCCTCCCTTTTTGTATGTGTACTGGAGCTCTTGTGCTACTTATTGTATTCACCGTGTGAAAACACAGTCACACAGCTTGCAACAAGCAGTTTAAACTTGATCAAATATTGCCTCAACCTTCTGCTCAAAAACAGGACCAGATCATCAACAAATTAGATCACTGCTTGACTTATTATTCTGTCCGTCACGCTTGTTCAAATGACACAATATTGAGTCTTTGGCAAGGCACCATCTTTTGCTTTAGTGCTCATTGACAAGCCCTGAGCATCGAACGTGGACAGCCCTGCTGGTGTTATGACTGATCAGACATGTATGGTATGCTTGCAAAAGACGCTGCCAATTGAGGTTCTCACATTCCCTTCTGGGTGCTGCCAATCACTCGGATGCTGTGTTGGTACATGCAAGCACAACCAAGCCCGACCCTGGAGATCAAGCATTAAAGTGATGAGTACACAAGATCCAGACATGGCTCGATCTCCGCAGTCAGACAAGACGGCATGCAGGCTGTTTGGCCTCCCTCTCTCCAGGTCTGTTGTAGAGGGAGCTGCAGATTATTGTTGTTGTTGCACTCTATTATTCTATTACCCTGGGTGACGGGAAGGGCATTATCAATGTGTTAAGTCAACTTTGTCAAGAAGGGATTGTTGAATAATTGGCTGAGAGAGGAAGCTATTGTGAGAGACGGAAGGAGGGGAAGAGCTGAGGTGAGAAGGGATAATGATGCTGCTGGCATGTGAGACGCTGAGAATTCTGGGAAAAGCACCTTTGTTTCCCGTGGCATTGATCACATGATGGCTCTGTTGTCAAGAGACCAGGTAAATGTGTCCGCGATGATGAGTGATTGCATTCTCTTTTCTTTCATGTGTCAGTTGCATTCATGGCGAGTGTAACACAGCTGTTTGTGGGAGCATGCGCATGTCTGTAATTCTTTGAAACTCAGCAAACACAGATGGACACTTTATGGCTGTATTAACCTCTGTGGAAACTGATGCCAGCCCTCTTAATTTCCCAGTTCAGTCCCTTGTGTCAGATGTTACTACAGCTAGTAATAAGCAGCTTGGCGTGACAGTGTTTTGCTCTCTTTTGAATACGTTTTAAGGTAAAACATTCCTTTCAGGTGACCGTTTCACCATTGCAGATGGTAACGAGAATAGCACACCTGCAAATTAGCCGAGCAGAGGCAGGTGGAAAGCAACAATCTCCAGAAAAATCCACATTTCCTCCCTGTGTTGCACAGAAGCCTGAGTAACACAGAGCCAGACAGCAGAGAGGCGGTAAATGTCTGTTGTGTAAGCAACGGGAGCCTTTGAACTACCATCTCCTGTTACAAAACCAGGGGGGGCACCTGTTCTGTTTGCCCCGCCATCTCTTTAACCCGAGCCTGGTGACACTTGACTGTTTGTTGTCAGAAACCAGTCTATTAGTTTGACCCTGGGCCTGTTGTCGAGAAATGGCAGCCTTTTCCCTCCTGTCGTTGCTCGGTCCGGCGGCTCCTCACCGCAAGACGAAAGGAACACTGGGATGGCTCGCTCTGTTCTTCTGACCTTCAAGAAGTTGTGAGAGAGATGCCACCGAGCGCAGAGTCAGAGCGGAGGATGATGGAGGGCTCTAAGCAGTCTAATAGTGTTGCCCACCTCTACGGAAGGAGAACAAATATCTGCCAGGGCTGAATGATGTGCGTGGCCTTTGCTCCCATCATACGGTGTGCCAGGTTCTCTCATGTGGCTTTTCTTTGAATGTAATGCAGAAGCAGAGAAAGAGAGAGCCGTGTGGACAAATGGCACGACTGAGTGGGATGGTAGAGGCTTACAGGGGGAATAAGATGACACAAAAATCAAAAGTAAATGCACCAGTGACGTGGGAGGGTTAGTGTGACATTGAGAGGCAGAGAAGAGACATCTCAGCTCTGTCAGATACATGGTCCATGGCTCTTTCCTGTTCTAATGATCACCACGCAGGATTGACGTCTTCTTTTCGCCTGAGATAGGGACTCGAGTTTGAGACTCAGGACTCGAATCGCACTTGAGTGGCACACACACCGTGACTTCAGATTTGACTCGAGACTCGTCCTCAAAAGACTTCAGACACGACATATGGGACTATGTCCCGCTGGCGGCCACCACGTTAATTATTATTATTGGATGCACACAGGTTACAGGTTTATTTTTGATCATGTAACGTTACGGTTTAATTTTGTAGTTTATAAGCTGTCATTAGTTGATACAGCTCTGTAAGGGAAAAACATCTTACTGCTGATAATGTCAGCAGTATTTTAGCAGTATGATCCTGATACCCTAAGTAACAGTGCAACAGTCTATGAACATCTTCCTTCTTCCTACTTCTTCCCTCAGAACCTGCACAATAGAAGGCAAGGTCTGTCATGATACAGCAACAGACAGGCGAGCCCTTTCTTATTCAGTACCTCAATATTTGGTCTGTACTGTATGTTCATGTTACAAGGCCATTAACTTGAAACAGTTATTAACTTGAAAGTAAAGCGTTATTGGTGTTTTATTTCAATAGCCCAATGGCACTGATTATATACCAAACAACTAATGAAAGCTGACAATGTATGTAGCGGTAAACAAAGAAGTCACAGTTCCTTTGAACTCCTTACATATAGCAATGTTGTGTTCTAATCAGCCTGGATGGAACACGGCAAGTGATGCAGCGCTCATTATAACCACGAGAGACTTGAGAATCGACTTGGACTGTCTGCTTTGCACTGACACGTAGAGGCAGGAGGCATGACACAAATCTTCAGTCCATAACAGGTGTTGGTGTTTTTTTAGCACAGAAACATTCGTGCAAAGATTTGGTTTCTGCAGAAACACTACAGAACTACAGTTATCATATTTTCTACGCTACATTCTCTTAATCTAAACCCAAGCCACAATCTTTGATCTATATTTTAGACAGCCATAGTCTGTGTCTAGAATAGATAAAGGTATCACAAATTTGACACTCCTGTCTCGTAAAGCCTGGAAACTCTTTTCATAAATTATTGCATGCCGGGTTGAGCGGTGCCCCTGAGGGTTTTGGAGGAGACCTTTAGCTGAGCTGAGACTGCTTTACACCTGTATTATAAATTAAGTGCAAGGCAGGGGAGGGGAAGGAAGGGGATTCACACCTGAACCTCTTTCATGGAGCAATAATTGCAATCTGACTTTTCTGTTTTATGATTTATATATTCTGGATGGAGCATGAAAAGTTTTGAATCCTTAAGTCCTTCTCCAGTGACCCTTTTTGGACAATTTTATAACAAGCAAATTGCCAGTTTACAAGACAGGACCATGAAATCCTACCCGACTACCCCTGCTGCACATCTGAACTACTTTGTTGGGACTTTGACTACTGGCAATTATCTTACATCCCTGTTTGTGATGGACTATTTACAGAGGAGCTAAAATATTTAAATAAGGTGATGAGGTCGCCGGTGGAGGATCTTTATGGATTATATTTCAATTTTAATTTCTATTGGATGGGTTTCTCATCATCTTGTGTTGACAAAAACTGAGAGCAGGCTTAAAGTCTTGGTAATAATAATTGTGGCCCTTTAATTCATAGCTGTTGTTGATTTTCATACCAGTTCTATTGAATGTGAATCTTTCAACAACATGAACAGAGAACAGCAGGAACTCTCTATTATGGGACACAAACCAGAAGGGCTTGTTGTGAAAGTTACCTTCTGCTCACAAGCACGCTCCTTCTGGACACACAGACTGTTGTGCCGGCTAACTGGCAAGAAGTTACTTACTTATAGAGATTCAGCGTTTAACCAATTTCCCTATTAATCGTAAAGGCTCCGCTACACCGAGTGTTCACTGACTGCACTTTGTGTAGCAGTGTGTGCAGTTCTTATTAAACCTCCTTGACAAGATAAATGTGTTACACCAATCATACGGAGACGCTGAAAGTAGTTTATAAAAGTTCAGTTGTATTCCTTCACAGCAGGATTTGTCACACAGCGAGTTCAAGAGTTCACTACCGCGGACACACAAAACGTGTTTCTTCTTCATTTCCCGGCCTCGACTCCTCTGTAAACGCGTCTTCTTCTCACATGTATCACAGTATTTTGTAACCACAAATCATTACACAGGTAGCCCCCAACTGGTAGGATGAAAAACTGCATAACTTATAATAGAACTACATGCTTCAATGCATTACTAAACAGAATACTGATAAATTATGTGTTAACTGTAAACCAAACTAAATATTTTCAATAGGGTTAATTCCGGAAAAAAAGTTAATATACAAAATGACTTACTCCTCTTCTTCTCTATGGAACATAAGGCTGCAAAGAGATCTCTCCATTGCATTTATTCCTTGGCAACATGCTGCGCACCGCCCTGTGACAGGTGCATTTTGTCTAGCAACTCCTCTAACTTTCAGAAACACCAGCTTGCGGGGCAGCTTCTAGACCAAAATGGGCAACTTCTTCCCAAGAAGGACAGCACTGTTGTTCCCAACTTAACCTTTGTTTGTGGTTGGACTGATTCCCTTCAAGTCTCTAATCTTTTCAGATGAATTTAAATAAAAAGGTTGATGATTGATCATATAATTATAATTTTCAAACATTCATACATGTTACTGTTATTTCTGTTTCAAAAGGCATCAATAAATAACACATTAAAATCTAGTGTTCATGTACATTAGCAGTGAAAGTAATTAATGCATAATAATTGTGATAATCATAAAAGTGTGATTATTTTTCAGACTATAATGTTACCGACAAAATCTATGATCATTGCATACCTTCTTACTTACTGTAGTTACTTACTAACCTTACAGTTTCAAAACACACACACACATGAAGAATTTGTAGCATCTGTCACTGTAACATCTGTTATTTAAAACCATATTTTACATTGCAGTAACATTTATAAAAAACATCTTCCTGTTGATTATGGTGTGTGTGTGTGTGTGTTTGTGTGTGTGTGTGTGTGTGTGTGTGTGTGTGTGTGCGCGCGTTACCCTGGCTCTCTCTGTGGCTGTCACTTTCAGATCTAAACATTTTGTATGTATTAACTCAATGTACAGGCATTATGGCAGTGGCACCAAACCCGACAAACTGCTGGGCCGACGCCAAGAAGTTGCCGTGTGTGGGTTCGGTTTGCAAAGACATTGTTATTATTTGCACCCCCTGAAATCATGAGTTGTCATTTCTGTTTTTGCACAGATTAAAAAATGTACATATGGTGTGTTAACTAGTTACCTTTAGGGGTCCTGATAGGTTATTAAAAGTGGGTTAGGGTTAAAGTGCCCATATTATTAAAACGAAAATTCCCTTTTTCTGGAATTTGGGGTGTTATTTTGTGTCTCTGGTGCTTCCACACGCATACAAACTTTGAAAAAAACAATCTGTGGTTTTTTGGGTGAAATACAAGTTTCTGAACAAAATAGCTAACTGTAGCATGCTAGCACTAACATGCTAGCTTGTTCTCAATGGCAAAACTCTGCCACAACACACACTGATTCACCATAATCTACAAAAGAACTACGTACATGTCCCTGTTCTGCGGGTATTCCACAAGTGTGCCCTCATTTAGAAGTAAATCTCCCAGTTAATCCTAGCTTACACTGACCAAAGTTGGAGAAAGAGTTATCTAGCTGATGTGATCTTATATAGCTACTGCACATGTGCGATTCCCAGCAAAGATAGTACAGATTTGCAATGTCTCACTCTTTACCTAAAACAAGTGAGATGTTTCACTCTGTAGGTAATACAGAAACAACAGAAGCCAAGCTACCAAAAGCAGTGTTAGGACGTCATAGTCGGTTTCAATTACATTTCATTTTAACATCATGTGCATGTGATCACCCTTAAGAGTGTTTTTTTTCTTGGGCCTGCAAGTCCAAAGTCAAGGTCAGTCACGTTAAAGCTGGTGAAACTGTTTTAATTAAGTAGGAAAAAGCTCTTCAGAATGACATGTCTACTAAGGGTTAGACTCTTAGTGCCATCAAATTACATAGAATAACATCATGACTAACTGGACAGGATATTCTAAGGCTTCTGAAAATGTATGTTGAGAGTGTGGGAGAAAATGGAAGAAATGCACCTACGCCCCACCCGCTGTGTATGTTTGCCAATCGCGAGAGAAACAATCAGCAATTCTGGAAGCTTTCACAGGCCCTATTAAAAAATCATGAATCAATTTGAGCTTGTTCAAAATTTCAAACAGAGCTTCCATTAAAAATTCACTGGGACCTCTCTGTCTGTCGCTTGTAAATACATGATTGGTACTGCTGTGGCTGATGAGGGCTGCCTCAGAATGAGCCCATTGCGTATATGCTTGATCTTTGGCTTTGGTGTCAAGGGCAAAATTGTAGTTGAATTGGTTCACATTAGGTCTTCCCCAGAGGTGTGTATGTTTTGGTTTGAGCCATTCACCTCAACCATCCTTTTGTCATTGAAAAATAACTCTTTACTTACTTTCTAATGGGAACAACAAGGTGTTAAAAATGAAGTGAGCTCTGTAAGATGCCTGCACTTTCTTACCTGAAAACTCTCTCATCCTCTCGCTCTTCCACACACACACACACACACACACAACCTCCCTGCTTTCCCCGGTTTCCATGGAAACCTGTGGTGAAGGAACAGAGAATTCAAGGACAGATATGTTTGCAAATGAGAGTTCCTCGGATCATATGTCCACTGAGCCGCTATCATCCGCCCATCTTATCTTCCAACACATACTTTTGTTCTCTGACACTAACAGTGTGCATCTTGTTATGGAGAAATTTAAAGTATTTGAGATGGAACATAACACATGATGCTATTTGCGTATTTGCTCGCGTATTTACTGCAAGTTTGGTACATCTGCAGACCATGCTGTGTTTATATGGCGTGTGTTTGTGTGTGTGTGTGTGTGTGTGTGTGTGTACCACATGTTTGGCAGCCTCACGTACAAGAACAGATACAAACACAGACATGCTCCAATATGGTCCCCGATTTGGAGACCAGACTTTCCTAACTGGACTCTCACCGCAAAGCATGAACAACTGTCCATAAATAACAAGTATTACATGAAGAATATTTTCAACACATGATGTTTTGTAGGAAAATTGCATTTCAATAGCTAAATAATTGAAAAGGGCATATCAAGGACAACGTTTCTACATTTTCATATTTCCACACAGTGTGTCTTCATCACTTTATCATGGGTAACAGGAACACAATATCTCACTTGAAGCGCTCTCTGTGCTGTTTTCACCTCATAGAGCGCAGGAAAGATCACATCTCTCTGACCCCTTGTCTACTGTCCCTCCCAGACGTGTGGGTGTTAGACTTTGGTAGGTAAAATTCCCATTAAAGGTTGTTAGTTCCTGCATTGAAACATAAATCAGAACTGTAAGCAAACGGACCACTCACACTTGCTTGTTGGATTATTTTTAAATTTTGTTAACTAACATTACAATATTTGGCTGTGTAGGTATGACAATTCAAATGATTACATGAACACTAACTGTATATCAGGTGGGTGTTACATATGTCACATATGTCTTCCAAGTTTCTTTAAAGCTGCATTTATGAATACATTTATATTAATGGCAACAATGGCTCAAATTACTATTCTTAACATGAAAGTTGTCACTCGTAGTGACAAACCTACAGAGAATTTGCTTAACTTCTCACAGCTTTCAGTATCGTTCAGCTCATTGTTTTGGTTTTACACAACTTCACTGTTGTTTAAGTCTGTCAGGCTCTCAAATCTCTCATCAACTTTATTTCCAGCAGGCAGCATCTTTCTTTTACCAAAAATGACTGATAAAGCCATTGCAGCCTCACTAACCGTTAAAGTCAATGACCGGCTGGTGAACACAGCATTTACAGTAGCAGCTGACGGACTTTTTATCCAGCGGTTGGTAGATCACCCCAGAGCTTTAACAGAGGGTCTATAAATGAGCTTTTCTTTGCTAATGTTCTCCTTAACATATTTATATGATAAATATAATACATATTTACATATTTGTTATACATACGTCAATGTTGTCTTTAAACCTTTTTCCATTGCCCCCAGGTTACCTAAAAAAATTATTTAATACAGCTTTAAAATACGGATAATGTATACACTGTGTGTGTGTGTATGCGTGCGTGTGTAGATATTCATTTGCAGAGGATGTGGTCCGGAAGGCTTCCACGGCCCGCGACCTTCAACACTCACTGGATCGGTTCGCAGCGGAGTATGAAGCCCATGAAGGCCATGGTTCTCAGCAGGAAACCGATGGAATTTTTCTTCAGGTAGGGAATGAGTCCTCACCCCAAGTGAAGGAGTTTAAAAACCTTGGGGTCTTGTTTCACGAGTGAGTGGACAATAGAGCAGGAGATTGGTCGGAGAATCGGCGTAGTGGGTGTGGTATTACATTCAATTTATCCCACTGTTGTGACGAAAAAGAGTGCTAAGCCAGAAGGCAAAGCTCTCAATCTACTGGTCAGTTTCGTTTTAACTCACCTATGGTCATGAAGGCTGGGTCATGACCGAAAGAACAAGATCCAGGGTACAAGCGGCCAAAATGGGTTTCCTCAGAAGGGTGGCTGGCGTCTTCCTTAGAGATAGGGTGAAAAGCTCAGTCATCTGTGAGGAGCTCGGAGTAGAGACGCTGCTCCTTCACATCGAAAAGAGCCAGTTGAGGTGGTTCGGGCATCTGGTAAGGATGCCTCCGGCGCGCCTCCCTAGGGAGGTGTTCCAGACACGTCCAGCTGGGAAGAGGCCTCGGGAAAGACCCAGGACTAGGTGGAGGGATTATATCTCCAACTTGGCCTGGGAACGCCTCGGGATCCACCAGTTGGAGCTGACTGATGTGGGTCGGGAAAGGAAAGTTTGGGGTCCCCTGCTGGTGCTGCTCCCCCCGACCTGATACCGGATAAGCGGACGACGAGGGATGTATGTTTATATATATATACATATATATATATATATATATATATATATACACACGCCAGGAACACTCACTTGTATGAACAGACTGTTGTGCCTCCTATAGAATGCCATACCATATGTCGCCCCTGGCAGAAAAAGTAGCTCAGGCTGTCACCACATGAAGTGTGTTTGTCATGCTTAATGTTCAAAACATTGTGTTTACATTTAAATAAAAACACATATATTTATGTATTACTTCATTTCAGATCCAATACTTTAGAGACAATGCATGCTAATAATACATAAAAGTCAAATCTGCCAGAATTAGCCTGGAGGCTATTTTACAGCCGCTGTCCCTGTACTGGTGGTAATAGGTCACCCTAAAAACAGATAAAACAATTATATGTATACATGCAGATTTGGTCCTATACAATAAAAGTTGATTATACTAATGCTAAAAAACAAGAACCTCAAAACAAGAACAGTTAGTTCACACACAGCTGAACCGATAAATAGTTGGAACAGATAACAAACAAGGCACAATACCATAGACATACATTTTGGTGGACAGATTTGCGTAACTACAATAGTGAGACAAACTGGCTCAATACAGGAGGAGCTAGTCCATGTAAGATGTGTGTATGTAAACATGTTTTCCAAAATAAAAGGCTAAGTTTTTTTTACAATATGGCAATGATGGTAGTGTATGGATTTCTTATCAAGAACCTTAAGAGTTTGCTTGTGTAGGAAGTGTAGTGGCTTGAGACAAGTGTTGTTTGGTTTCGACCAGGTTGTCAAACAATAAGTGAGAAAATTATTGAGTGCATGGACATTATCGCAGCCTTTGTTGACATGCAGCTTTGAACTTAATATGATTGCAAACCTTCTATATATGCAATTTAAGTGTGAGATATCCATCAATGTGTACGTCAATGTATTTAAAATCTGCGAATCTGTCACTATGTGTGATATCTGCATACGCTCACGTGGGTACTCTTCACATATGGCTCTGCATTAGCAATTATGTCAGTGTGTAGCCTACAATTTGTGAAGCTTGTTAATATATTTGCGTTATTTTTGCTGCATGTATTTCACTTTGTTTTCTTGTTTGCCTTCCAGCAGGAGGTCTCCTTTCCCCTCCATCGTTGGTGTAAGTTGTAATGTTAACAGGCTTGATGTTGTCTGGGTGATGGGCTGATTAGTGGCAGAGCGGCGTTCTGACAACCTTCACACACATCTGCATGGTAACCAACTTGTTTGTCTCCTTACGACGGTCCTTCATTTCACTTTCACTCAGAGTCATAGCAAGCGATTAAGTCTTTGTACGAAGGAGAGTGTGTACGCTTGTGTATGTTATATACCTGTAATGCTGCTGTATAAGCCACACTTATTTAGTTTGTTGAAATCCACATTCCTATGACAAGAGATTAAGGGAAATAATGCATGTTATTTCCATAAAGGACAGGTTCACATTTTTTTAAACCTACAATTTATTAAATTGTTGTTTAACATAATGTCTGAGGTTGAAAAAAGAAAAAGAAGAAGCACTAATAATACCCATTGTTTGCTATCTGCCTGTTGTACATAGGGGAGAATTCAGCATTTAAAGAGCCAGATATTTTTCTCAGGAGTTGGTGGAGACCAAAACAATGCTAAAAGAGTGAATATTGGACTATTTATCAGCTTGCCACTGACATGTCTCCAAATTAATGCTAATATGGCTTTGTGTCTGCTGTGTAAATAAGCAAATGCTTAATGTTCACCATTCACATTGTGATATCATCTCGGTGTAGTGTTGGCAAAAATAATCAATTAATGAAGTGGTAATGTTGTCTGCTTTATACTTAAACCTACAGACCGCCATCCACGTCAGGGCTGGAGCACGAGCAGTCCGGAATGCGTAAAAGTAATAAATGGCCGTCTTGACTGGGTGGCGATGTTGCTGCGGCCACTCTGGTGCATCTCCTCAAGTCTGGAGAGGATTACTGGATACATGGATCACGGGCCTCCAAACGCACCACCTGCTTCTTTTGTGCCCGTTCCTCCTCCCCCCACTCCATCTCTGTCCATCGCGCACTGCCACTCCCGGACCCTCAAGTGTTCAATCCCGCCGTAGTTCAACATCACGTCTCCTTAAGTCCTCTAATATTTCCTTGTGTATGTCATCAACACATCCGTGATTCATGGAAATGTTGTGTAAAACAAGCCACAAAGAATGCTGCGACGTTTAGGGGACTGTACTGTGAATTGTTTCCTGATCTATCCAAACACCTGAAACGCATTTTCAGTAATATTTTTCTTGTAATTATGTATGGTTTGCAACAGTAGGAACTGCTTCGTCTGTGTAGATGAGAGAAGCAAAGTGTATGCGCGTCAAGCATGCGTCCCTAAAATAGCATCTGAATAACACGCCACTGACTTTAGACTAGGTTGTTCCTGGTCTGTGGCGGAATTGTTTTCTGAAACAGAAAAATAGCACCAGGGAACGTTTGCGCCTGAACACGCCTCCTCTTTTTTGCTGAACCGCCCCCGGTAGTGCAAATCTGACGTGCATCTGTGGAGGGAAAAGTCTGCTGTGCGTCGGGTGCAAAATAGGAATGATACACTATACAAAGTCAATTGCACTGGGTGTAAGATGGGGACCGTAATTTTCAAAATAATATTTTTTCACGTTTTTGGGATCGTTCGTGGAACTTCCCCCTCTGACAGTGGAAGCAATTACACAAACACTGTTGATGCGTGCTAATGAGACACGCTTATAGGAGCGCTGTCTTCATCTTCAATCAAAAGCTTTTTTAACTTTATACCTTCCTCTGAATGCCAAGTTTCTTTGTTCTCTGGAGCCTCTACTCCAGAAACGAACAATTGCTTGGATTTTTTGCCATGGGTTCCACCATGGTCCTAGCTGCAACTCCGTCGCCATGCTCCCTCTTTCTGCCCCCTTTAGCACTGCATGGTTAAAGTAAAACACATCACTATCATTAGCCAGCGCAAGAATGTCGCCCAGGCACCAGACACAACAACTCCAGTAGAGTGTAAAAGAAAGAGAGCTTCCGCTGGTGGTAATAGGCTTAATCAGCATTGTTTGAACCTGTTTGGCAAGGGCTTGAATGTTATGGTCGTTCATTTATACGTAAAAGTACCGTACTGCTTTGAACAGACTCAATTAGGATTGGATTAGATTTTGACCTAAGTGTGAAATATCATTTCTTCGAAGTTTAAAGCTTACAGTATATTCAGAAAGGCCCATTTGTTTTTCCAATTTTAAAGAAGCAGGTCACAGATTTTTTTTAATATTTGATTTGGCTGATTTTATTCATTTGCACTAGTTTCTGCTTTTGGCACCAAGAGAAAGAATTAATAAAACCTCATAGAGACCATGGTTTGTGAATCTCTTTTTAATTTAGTAGAACATGTCTAACAATGTTATGGACTTTCCTTCTTCAAAAAGTAGATTCTTCCTGATTTTAATGACTAATCTGGTGACTTCTATTCATAAGTGTGCTCCAAATAATTTCCTTTCAGTGAGGGCTGAACTTGTTGTTTGAACTATTATTTTTATAGGCTTAAGGCTTAGATTGAAAAAACAAAAAACAAAAAAACAAACCTTTTCTGAAAAGATGGGGGGTGACCAGGGAATAGCAGTAGCATTTTAGTGCTTCATCATTTTGGGCTTTCCTGTTTATGACTGCTTCTGTTTGCCTAAGTTAACAGCCAGACAGGGAAAAAGTAGACCTGGTATGCATTCTTTTTCCCTCATACTCACGCTCTCCCTGTTTAGCTTTAATTGGCTGTTCCCTCTCTCTCTCTCTCTCTCTCTCTCTCTCTCTCCCTCTCTCTCTGCACTCTTCTGTTTATGTCTTTACCCTTTCCATTTTTCTCTCTGTCCATCTTTCTCTCTCTGTTTTTCCTAATGTTTACTCTTTTGTCTTTCACCCAACAATTTTTCTCCAAGTCCGTTCTTCTTCTCTCTACCTCTTCTTTCTAAGGAACTGTGTATGTGTCAGGTCTTGGCATGGGTGGCATATTTCCATATGGAAGTGTTCAGGGAATGATATAGAACATATGTGACCCCAGCTCGCTGGCTGGGGACTCTGTGAAGATCACACCGTGTCATTAGTGGCAGTGAGAATGCCAGCACTGCAGTGCAAGGGAGGAGAAAGAAGGATAGATATAATTAGGTTAAGGAAGGGACAGGGTGAAAAAGGAGGAAAAGAACAAGAGATGGTGCTGAGTACATTGTGTCCTTTGTGGAGCTCAGTGCATCTATGTGTGTGTGATCTGGCTCCTAGCTGGTTAGGGCTCACTTCTGATGTAAGCCAAACTTGGCAGAAAGGCCAATACACCGTTACGCTTCAGTGTGCATTCAATGTTTTGCTTTGAACCTGACTCTATTGGGACCAACTTTACCAAATTAATTTTGTCTGAAACGTTGCGTTGCAATCTGTCCTGATCCATTAACTTGCGATTCTAAAGAAAAAGTGCTTAGTTGAACATGATACTTTCATAACATTTACCCAAATAATAGCCTGTGAATCCAGCGTTTCACAAAGTCGGGAAGACATGTGCTGATGTCATGCAGCTACCGCAGACCTCAAAATTAAAACCAAGACTCGATCTCCACATTTTCCACATAATGCTTCACACTGTATGAGTCTGCTTTGATTGTTGCTGTCATAGCCTGGCCTGTGGAATGATTTGGTCAAGCAACAGTTATTTTGGTTCAGCTTGTGAAAGTCAGCGGAGCCTAATTTTATTATTCACATTGCACATTGTGTGAGACATATTGCTTATATAAAGCAATTTCATTGTATTTTCTGTGCTTTGGTGTGGACAGAGAGTCATATGGGGAGGTCTGACTCAGAAAAAATGTCAGTTGGTCTTACAGGTTACTTAGCAGAGAGTAAATATCCTTTAGTAGCCATGATGTAGATCTGACCAAGACCACCATCTCCTTTTATCTGTTGCTGTTACTGAATAAAATCCATCCCGGAATGACAATGAACTGGTATGTCTTTCCAGATTTGACTTCTACAGGAACCTAATTGTCTGCATTTTACTAGTAGCTTGACTGTGCCTGCCAGCACAAGGCTACTTCACTGCCCCCAGTGGGTACGTTTTACATTGCTTATCTACTCTAGTCACTCTGTGGCCTTGATGCAGGACCGTCAAACTTAATGGTCCTTTTCTCATAAAGTTAACGCTCATAAATCTCCTTAACGGATGATGTCATGAAAATTCCTGCTCCGCTAACTGTGCCACAAATACTTATTCAGACCCTGTTTTTGTTGCTCTCAAGTAACAAGCTATTAAATAACATTGTAAACCTTCAGAACCCACCCACTCATATCACATCACACAAGTCCTAAACTGGCGTCCAAATGCATTAACTTCAGGATTCCTCCAGACACTTTCAAAGTTCTCAGTGGACTAGGAGCTTTTCAAAACTCCTCCATGGGGCCAAATCCGTGGTTACAATAAGATGCACAGCAAAACTTTAAAGGCACTTAACACATATTTGTTACGCAACTTCTGTCACTACGTAGTAGTACTAATGTTAATAATACTGGAATATACAGAGTAACTTAATGGCTCATTACGAATTTCCTTAAGACAGATGTCCTCTTCTTCACTCAGACATTACCACAAACCCACATGGATGAATGCACCATTCGCTGGGCTTCCTTTTGGTTTTAGCATTTAGGAACAGTACGTAAACATACCTACCCATCTGACTTGAGGCAGCTTGTAAAATAACCGAATTTTACAAGCTGGCTCTGGGGGAAAGCTTTTGGTATTGCTATAAAAATGAAATAGTAATGATAAATGGGAGAATACTTTATTTTCATTAATCACATCAAAGGAGCACATTTATAGCTAGTGTCAAGGTTATATCAGTGTATAATAGAGTAGTTGTTTCATCAAAAGTAGCAGTTTATAACAGAAGTATTCCTTTAGAAGTACGGAGTACCTGACTCGGCTCATTAGGCATTAGATTCAAGATTATAGCCTATTTTCATTATTCGTCAGTTGCTACAGAGGGACGGAGAACAGGAATTAGATTTTTATGTTGTAAGACACAATCTTTAATAATAGAAAAAGAAAAGTGTGAATAGAAGTGGGGGAAAAATCGGGAAGACGATAGCCCATGGCGTGAGACAAAATCAAGAACATTTTAAAAGTGAAAATTGGAGTTAATTAGTGGACAGAGTGCATGTAAATTAGTACAAATTTAACTAGAGACAACATGAAAGAAAGAGGGTCAGAGAGAGCGAGACAGAGACAGTGAGGCAGTATCCAACAAAGAGCGAGATGGCGGCTGAGAGAGACAGCCAGAGCTTGTTTGCTCAGGCATTGATTCAGAGCCCCTCGAGGCTGCGTCTTCCATTTACCAATTTGTGTCTTTCCTTCTCTCATCCTCACCTCCGCCCATCTTTCGTCTCTCTGGCGGATCATTCGTAGGGAACAAACAGCGTCGCTCGGGAACACCGGACCCTCGGTTGCCGGGCAACCACACACTGACTTGATGGAGTGGAGACAACTTCAGAGGCCTCTGTGAGAACAGTATCAAGGTTGTTATTAGACCCAAGTCCTGATAACCTCCACACAAAATGTAGCAGAAATATACACACGTGTAGACAAACATGACACATGTGAAAACCTGCGACAAAAATGCAACTATAGTTTAAAAGATGTATAATCTGTGCCGCTGTTGCTACAAAGCAACTGCAAACAGATGTGTGTACCCCCTCATCATATGTATTAGTGACAGAAAAAGTTAAACTTGTTGGCTGATGGCTACAGTTCATGTGTCCTGTATTTTACTCTTATGTTATGGACGTCAAACTTCTCTTTCGCCACCCTCTCTGTTATTTTTATGAGGAATAGAGGGAGGACTTCCTCTCTCCTCCCTGCTTAGGTTTGAGTGTGGCTTTGATAATAACAGACAGATATTAATTAAAGGGGAGATAGCCCCATGGCTCCCCTCTTTAATTCACCACCATGCCACATAAGGGTGGAGGGGGGAAATGTGTTGCCTACGTGTATGTACGTGACAGGCGGTGACCAAATGTTTTTGCATTGAGCATGAGCGTGTAACTGTGTCCATGTGTGTGTGCATGTGTGCACATTTGGGATCAGGACCCGGTTTTATCAGGTATTCCTGCTTTGTGCTTAAAGCCTTTTGTAGGTTTTAACTACTAGCTAACCTCAAACTATTGATTTACTAAACTGGGTTTGTACATCAGTTGCTAGGAAACAACTTGAATGTGTCCAATCAAAAGCAATTGACTATTTAAACAGAAAGTCACTAAAGCATCATGAGCTGTAGCGTAACATTGTAAATAACTTATCTGCCAGTCCTTTGTATACATAGATATACATAACTGAGTTATTTAGATCTGTATACATGGAGAAATGTGTGTATGTTTCAGAGTAGTAGTTTGTGAAATATATTGTAAAATCTTCCCATTTCACATTATAATTTAACAGCATTTTACCAAGCGTCATGTCAGATGTGTCATATTTTAGATTATGTCATATGCCATATTTGTTCTACTCTTCACTCTAAACAAGTCAGATGTTAGCTAGCTAATATTAGCATTGTCAGTTGGTTTAGTCAGGCAACAGTTGCACCTGGTGTAAATATTTAGTAACAACTAATCGTAAACCACTTTGTGTGGTGCAACTTGTTTTAATTTAGGAATATGTGTAAAAATCCACATCCACAGTTAATAACTAGGCCTAAGTCAAAGGAAGAGCTGAATTTGCCCTGACTCTCTCTTTCTCTCTCTCACACACACACACACACACACACACACACACACACACACACACCACACACACACACACACACACACAGGTCATTGCTGAGTCCCTTTGTGTCACTGGGAATCACCTTCATGATGCCCTTTTTTCTTTTCCACAGAAAAATACTTTGACTTTTTATCTAAATATGCATGCTGTGAAACAAATAAGCTAAAGTAGGCCTGCATGGTTAAGACTACTTACTAGCCGGATGATATGCTCCAGGTTTAGGGAGCAGTTTGAGGAATCTTAGCAGTAGAATACTGCAAGGCGGGGATGGTGATTAAAGGAATATGTGGCTATAGCTCACTCATCTGTAAGACAAGAGGGATGGTAAGATATGATGTCTGCCATGGGAGCTTCAAAGAGAAAGAGAGAGAGAGAGAGAAAGAGAGAGAGAGGTCTCCCTGAGCTCTGATACAGTACCATGGTCTAATCTGTACGCAACAAAAAAGAATTGGACACAAATTGCAGTTTTGACTGGCCTTATGTTCAATCCACATGAAACCCCTGTAGACAAGTTGCAACAACTTAACTAATTAATTTAGACTTGTGCAGTGATTAGTAGTGATTACGTTTTGACTACTGACACAAGTTCTGCTGTAATAAACATGGGCTTATTGTTTGTTTTAAATTTTCTGTTTTTCAAGTTTCCTTTTTTTCCCCTGAATTTGACGCTATTAACTAATTGTTGCATTCCAAGCATTGTGCATCACTGTTTTTGCTGTATTTACTTGATGATTTATTTACTTATATGGCCAAAAGAATGTGGAAACATAAGCTTCTCCATGGACATGCATATGCTGTTACCACACCCTCCGCGCTTAGTAAGGTCCGGCATTGATGTTAGGCAATAGGTCTGGCTTCCAGCTGGCATTCCAGTCAAGTTCTTCCACACTAAGACTTTTTCTTTTCTTTTGTATGCTGTAGCATTAAGTTTCCCCTTAATTGGAACTAAGGGGCCCAGCCCAAACAATGAGAACAGCCCAAAACCAAAACTATGTAGAACCTTGTACACATACCCATGTACTGTAGATGTGGCATACTTTACTTTTTTATGCACATGTTGGTAACATGATTTTTTTAAACATCCATGCCAATAAATACTCTTTGAATTGAACTGAGTTTAAACGAGAGAGAGAGGGAGAATCGAATGGATGGCACACACCTGAAGTCCAGTTGCTTCCATTCTACACACATAGCAGAGGTGTGTTGCTTGTGACTCTCTGCATCCATGAGTGTGTGTTCATTGTATCTGTGCACAAATCCATCACTGTGTGTGACCATCTGCCCCCTCACACAGAGGCAGCTTGGCTTACGCAAGTCCATCCTAATTCAGTTGGGTGAGGTATTTTACTTTTCCAATAAGAATGATGTTGTTCCCGTGACCTGGTCCACCCAGGTATTTTACCCCTCCACTCTAATACCTCCCATCATCCTCTTAGTGGGCCATAGGTCGATTAAGCACAATAAAATGTTCCAAAGAGAGGCACGCGTGCGTGCGGAGGGGTGGGGATGTTGAGCTACAGTAGGTTATGTGTTTGTGTCAGTTTGACATTTCCATACAGCATGCTAGGCTTTTTTCAAACCAAAATAGACTTTGAGGTTAATTTGCTCATTAGACAGTGAAGAGGAATGAAGATGACACAATGATATACTCCTGAAACAACGTTTACCAAAGGACTAATACAGGGAATTAGACAGAACAATATATAAATCTAAAAAAATATAATAAAAAAGACATTGTGGGTAAAATAAATATTCTAACAAAAGGTAACGTGTGTGTTAAATGTGGGGGGTATTTGAGAAGGCAATGTCTTTATCAAAAGGAGTCTAGATTATTCTAATAGGTAAGTAAGTAACTAAAGGAAAAGTCACAATCATCCTCAGTTCTCAGTCTTGATATAACAACAACCTGTATGGATTTACCTGATCCTTTGACATTGCGCACAATCTCATATGGGGTGTTTTATGTCATCAAGTCAAGGACAGATAGATAGATAGATAGATAGATAGATATATAGATAGATAGATAGATAGATAGATAGATAGATAGATAGATAGATAGATAGATAGATATATAGATAGATAGATAGATAGTAAGATAGATTTTATTGACCCCAAACTCGGATATGACAAGGTATACAGTACCCATACAGCATATACAATAAATAAATGTAAAATAAGTAAGTTATAAGTAAAATGATTGAATTAATAAAATCAGTAAAGGTACTGTGTGAAATGACCTGGGTCATGTGTTCTCATTTTGTACCAGATTAGAGTCCAGGTGCTGCTTTCGAAACAAGTTGAAAATGTACAAGTGACATTGCCAAATGTTAGAACCAGAGCATTGCCATATGTAATACATGCACAAATGACACTAGGGTTATTTACACAGGGTTGTTGTGATCGTAGCTGTCAAATCGCTGCCATAAACGACACCAAGGTTTCTGCATTACTTTGCCACATGATAAGGTAATTGATCAAGTTGGTTACAGAACTATCAAAAAATCTGAATCTTCCTGAACAGAATTTATTTTTTAGAATGCATCAGGTGGCAAGATATTGTGCCATATTGCTCATAGGACAAAATTAGTCCAAGAACTGACCCCAAGATTTTCTCACAAAGCATTCTGGTGAGAGGACCAGAGTAAAATTTCATCTCAGAGATAGCAGGACAATCAGTTTTAACAAGTTCAACCAGTGCTCTTAAGGGTCAAGAAGGAAGAGTGACCAGTACTTTGCTATGCAGCACAGAGGTCAAGGTGAACTACAACTAATGATGAATGACCACCATCAGCTGCTAAAAGCAAGCCATTCATCACACTAAGTAGCACATTTGCAGGGCTGTGACGAGCATTAAAACCCAACTGCAACTAAGTCCATTCTTGTTCTTGATTCCTCTGTTTACCTAATAGTTTACTTTCCATTTTGAATAATACATGTACTTAATGTCACTTCCAAAACAGTTTAGGAAATAGTGTACATATTTTAAAATGAAACATAGATGACAGCATCCACGCCTCAGGATTTGTCCAGGGTCATCGTGGGGCTTTGAACCTGCCGACCCAGAATTATGTTTTATGTCATCGGCCCCCCTCTGTGTGTGCATTTCTCTCTCTCTCTCGCTCTCTCTCTCTCTCTCTCTCTCTCTCTCTCTCTCTCTCTCTCTCTCTCTCTCTCTCTCTCTCTCTCTCTCTCTCTCTCTCTCTCTCTCTCTCTCTCTCTCTCTCTCTCTCTCTCTCTCTCTCTCTATCTCTCTCTCTCTCTCTCTCTCTCTCTCTCTCTCTCTTGCCCTAAATTCAGGGACACATCCTCTCAGGGACATTGACAGTGTACTGAGACCTCCTGGTTCAGGTAAGGAAAAGTGATTAGATCAAAAGAGGATGAATGACAAGAAAAAACAAATGAACAAGAACAGAGTCAGAGACGTTAAGTTCCACCTTGGGTGTACTTTCTGAGTGGAACATATCAGACTTGTACTGTATCAGAAAGAGGCCTCCCAGTAAGCAATGTCTCCAGATTGCTCCTGACACCCTATATTACAGGGTTGTGTGGTTGTCAACAGTAGTTTGAAAAAGGGGTCAAAGTGTGAATGGAGGTGCTATGAGAGGGTGCTAAAAAAATGATTATTTCACACAAAACATGAAGGCAAGAGACTCACCATTTACCACAAACCCACCTCTCACTTTCTCTCACCAAAACCTCAAATGAAGCCACACAGCTCTCCTGCTGTTTAAAAAAAGGCCTAAATCCTAAACGGTGTGGTGACAGACATAAAACTAATAACAATTTAATGTGCTGTTTATTGCGTTTTCGGCTACACATAGATAGGATTGACTCTGCCGTTAGGATGCCTGCGGCAGATCAGCCGTTTGGCGGGCCCTGTTTTACCATGGCGACCCTGTTCATTTGCTGCAGAACCCTGAGGGAGGCGGAGAGGAGCGAGGTCAAGAGGAATTGGAAATCTGATCCCCCTCTAAAAACAGTTAAATGACATTCCAATAACCCTGAGATCCTTGCTTGGACCTGCCTCAGTTAATGGCTTGAGGTGTGTGTGTGTTTATGTGTGTGCTTGAGTTTACGTCTTGTGTATATAAAGCATGTACAGGCTACTGATCATCATTCCAGCATAGAGATGCACAGTGACGGAAGAAGTCTTCAGATTGTTTTAATCAAGTAAAAGTAGTAATACTCTGTAAAAGGTTCAGATTCAAAATTAGAAGGAATTAACATTTAAAGATAGTTTAAGTTACGAAAGTAAAAGTACTCAATGAATATATAAAAAGGCATTGATATGTTCATCACTTTAATGTTGCAGTTGGTCAAGGTGGGACTTATTTTCCTTACTTTACATGCTGCTGGGTAGCTTGACCCACAGATTGTATCATAGTAGTAGTAATAGTAGCAGTAGTGCTGGTGGTGATACAGTAGTAGTAATAGTAGTTGTTGTTTGTTTATAATAGAGTAAAAAGTATAATATTTGCTTCCAAACTATAGTGGAATAAGAGTATAGAGTAGCATGAAATGGGAATACTCAAATACCATTTTGGTAATTTTACTTAAGTACAGTTCTTGGTTACATTCCATCACTGAGAATGCAGCCACAAAGCTGACCAACAAGGGTTGGCCTTTTTTGAAACACATTCAAATGCACAGACTCAGAATACTTTACGCATTCCACTTTTAAAGCCAGAGATAGACAAGCAAAACAAAGCAGCATTTTCTTTGGTTGCGGCTTTAGTATAAAATACAAAATTATATGATGGAAGAAGTAAAAACAGCAAGTTGTAATACAGCTAAAAGATCGAGAGTCAGACAGTTGTTTGTGGACAAAGACATTAGCAAGCAGTTGTTAAGCAGTTCATTTCTGTACCACTGCTACACTGATAACTCCTAAAACAGCTGCTGGAGATCTCCAGGAAATGCTGTATGTTGTGTTTATGCTGTGTTTTTCTAGAAATGTTCAGGAATGTACTTTGCCTCAAAAGCTTGCAAAAACAATGTCTTTATTGTCATTACATTGTTAGTTTTAAATGCTATCTGCAGAAAGATGTATGTGTGCATGAGAAAGAGAGAGAGAGAGAGAGAGAGAAAGAGAGAAAGAGAGAGAGAGGGAAAGAGAGAGAAATTGCATCTGTGATGTTTTTTATGCATGTAGCACACATCTATGATCCAGCACACTCTCTGACTCTGGAGATTTCAGGGAGGTTATGGGTCCAGTAAGCGTCCATTTTGTGCTTGAAAGAGGATTTGATTAATATCTGTGTGTGTGTGTGTGTGTGTGTGTGTGTGTGTGTGTGTGTTTGTGTGTGTGTTTTAGCCGGGGGGTTGATTCCCCTTCATGTCAAAAGCAGCACATAGTGAGTGACAGAGAAAAGAAAAAAAAAATGTGTGTGTATATTTCAACAAACATTGTGTTTATATCACCAGTCTGCCCACTATAGAAGGAATGATTGATGAAACAAGCAACAGCTCTATTAGTTAGAATAAGCACAACATGTAAAAACGTCTTCTGCGTCATGATTTCCTTAGAACTGACCTAAAATTGCCTAATAATGGCATTCGCCTGTTGGGATGTAAGCAACATTTTTCCCAGACTAGGTCAGGTTTCTGGTTGTCAGTCCCGCCTGTCGATTGCTCCAGTTTTCCAGTGCTGTAAAGCCAGCAACACTTTCCCCCCTAATGTTTTGTCTGCTTCTTGGATGAAAAACATTGTATGGCTCCTTTTGAGTTAGCTCAATGTTTCTAAATGCCTTTCAGATCTGATATAAATTATTAGTAACGTCTCAGAGTAAATTACTCCACAACATTGACTGAATGGAGTCCGATGCTAATCTGAAGGGGACGACCCACCACAGTTGGCCGACAGCAGAGATGATGCTGTCTGAAGTGTTTCAACTCATCTCACAACAGCTTCAAGTTGAGTTTGTGCAGGAAGTCCACATAATGTAGTGGGACCTCCTGGAACATAAGCTATAGGAGGTTTTGCCATATGAAGTGAATTTTGTGGGGTTGCTGATTAAAGTGATGGTAGCTTTCCTTTGTCCATTGTGCAGCAGATGCATCAGACAGAAGCCAAGCCCATCTGTGTAAATCCACTCCATTGCGGATCATTTACTCTGTAAATCATTAGGGGTGTCTGGAGAGGAGTCAGGGTTCCCAAGACGGGGACAGCAAGCTGACAGAACACAAACTTTAGGCAGGGTAAGTGGCTTCTGCTGTATGTTTACACTCCTCAATCGATGAGTGTTGCATAACTTCTGGTGGGGCACTTAACCATAACTGCTTGTCCCCTTTTTCTCCTCTGTCCTTTGAGGTACGGCCTCTTTAACTGCAAAAAAAATACGACCAATCCCCTTGCACAGAGAGCTCTGACCATGCCACATTTTACCCTAATTAACTCCTGAGCTCCTCCCCAATTGGAAGTAGAGACAACATGAGGTTGAAAAAAAGGTTTTGGCTATTTCTTCATGAGTTAAGGAGGTGCCTAAGAATTAGTGTAAAATTACCTTTTTTTTATTTTGCCATTTAGAATGGCAAATTACATTTTTGCTTACAATATGTACATTGTTGTAAAATTCTGATTTAATGTTGTGGTTTGGGTATCTTGTTCCTCCTTATTTAGTATTTTGGTTCAGTCTTGTCTCCTGGTTGTGCTTGTGTCCTGGTTTCCTCCCCGGTCTTGTGTTCCCTTGAGGGTCTGTATGTTCTGTTTCCTGTTTTATTTTGATACGCTGGTTTTCTGTGCTGTCTTGTCTTTTGTTTTACTTCCTGTGTTTTCCCTCTCTAGTGATTACCTAATGTCTTCCACCTGTTTCCCAGCCCTTTTGTCACCTGCCTCTCGTTATCTCATTAACCAGTGTATTCAGTGTCTGTGCTCCCATTGTCACATTGTTTTGTAAGTTTGTATGTTCCAGATGGTGTGTTCTTCGTCCTCCCCGTGATCCGGTTTCCCCCTTGTGAGTTTTTCCAATTTTGTGTTTCTGTTTTTTGGCTCTCTTTTTCCTTGGACCTAGTTGGGATTTCTGGAGAGTTGGCTTTTGCTTTTGCATTTTGGCTCCCTGTGTTTCTTTGGACTCTTGGTTAAATAAGTCCTTGTTTAACTTCTCCCGCCTGCCTGCCCCGTCTCTCCCTTCCATAGCACATAACCATTTAACACAATGTGTCAACAATATTCTCAGTATGTGTACAGCACACAAAAATGGGGACTTCCTCTTTAACAAATGTTTTCATAAGCACCCTATTCTTCGTTTGTCCCTGTTTCCAGCTACCTGTTCACCACGGGCATGTTAAGCCCCCTTTTCACTTATGAAAAGACACACCCAAATGAGAGGAAACCCGCTGGACACCATTTGAAACCGTTCTGACAAAATGTAACCTTTAACCCAGAAACTGTAGCAAAGTGGTTCATACTGTTTTTAACGTTGAATGTGCCCATGATGCCCTCTGATGTAGATAGCTCTCGGTCACCTCAGCTCCACATCCAACAGCACCCTCCCTCTCTGCAGTACCCCATTTCACCCATTCCCATCCCATGAAGTTCCCCACCCACCTGCTTACCTGTTTCCACTTTCCCTTATCAGCCCTGCAGCACACATACCAGCCCTTTTTCAGTTGCAAATTTATTGTTTTTAAGCTTCTTTTACTTACTATCCTAAACCTGAAACTTGTCAGTACGTGACTTTACCCTGCTCTATTCCTGTTGTCCTGTGGACTTCTGGTGTGGACGTGCCTTTAAGCATATGTTTACCTTTGCAATAAACCCCTGAACTGTTGCTGTTGGGCTGTGCTGCCTGCTTTGGGTCCTTCCCCTGCCTCACACTCACCCAAATGACAATTATAAGTCGTTGTAAGCACTGTACTGTCTCTTTAGTGTATTAAAAAGATCCCTATCCGTGGTTTTATCAAGCATTTGTCCATTGCCAATGCTGCAAGAGCTTCACCTAATGGCTTCATTTTTCTTTTCTCTCTTGTGTTGTGACTCTAGTCGACGCATTGATATTAATATTAATGATAAGCTGTACATCAGGGAGTCTATAGTCTAGCCATGATTCTGAACATTTCACTTGGTCCAGCTGGTCATCTCCAGGGACCTTTTTGAGGCATTTTCAACTTTTTAAGGAGATGCTAACACTGAGCTTTGTAAATACTGGAGGTGTGCAGCCGAATACATTACTGCACAGTTAACACAAACAGGGATTTTGTGTGCGTGAGTCCACAAGACAGATGACGAGAGTATTCACACAACATATAATGTTTGAGTGTTTGTGTACACTGCATTTGTATGGATACTTCACATTTGTATAATGATCAATTCAGAACATAGTTTTTTTGTGTAGCCCTATTGGCCGTTTTATGGTAGAATCGACAGTGTACCCTGGCAGAGCCTTCTGCGTCTATGCCGTAGCCTGATTTGCACCTCCTCAAAAAGTGCAACTACACGTTGCAGCAACGCACGTTGCTCAGCCGTAGCTTGGTAGTATTGCATTGAAATCAAGGAGAGGGTTAACTTATCCTGCTACAGATTTCCCACCTTGGTCAGAAAACACAGGGGACACACTCTGTTTCTCTCAGTATGACGCTAGAGTCAGTACTCGCTCTAAAGCTAATCGCAGTCACTCTCTCACTTTTCCTTTGCTCTATGACCCACTCACCACACACACACGCCTGCTTAACTCACACACTAGTGCACAAGTATAAACATAAGGCCACTTATGTAGGCTACGGCGAAAGCTCTGCGTGGAGCCTCCACACAACCATAAAACAGCCTTTAGTGTTAGTGGTAATCAGCTCTGTGGCAGAATGTAAGCTGGAGGTTTGAATTGAGTTTATTGATGTCAGACTCTAGAGCGTCTCTCTAAATCCGTGTGTGTGTGTGTGTGTGTGTGTGTGTGTGTGTGTGTGTGTGTGTGAGAGAGAGAGAGAGAGATTGTCACCCATCCCTTGCCTGCAGAAAGGGCTTTAAGGATTTTAATTGAACACCGCCTGTAGATGCAAAGTGTATTTCTCCAGAGAGAGTCATAACCCCTTTAATGTTTCCTGTATTCTATTTAAAGGTACTGAATCTCAAAACAGAAGACTGGAAACCACCATGACTCACAGTTTGATGGTAGGTGTTTAATACAAAGACTAACCACTAGAGAAATACTAAATCCAGGTTATTGTTTTCTGATATTGCAAACGGCTTGTTTACTTGAATAATATTTGTAGATGTGGCATTTAAACTACGCTTTGTCTTTCATATTTGTTTTATTTGGCAGTCCAACATAACTTAATCCCTGATTGTCAAATCAATCCTCCAGTCTTGTTGAAAGAACTGAGTTAGAGTCGGCCTATTTGAGCTGGTGGCTAACATCATATTACACTGGATTAGATTATCCAAGGATGAACAATGAGGACAGGTCTATATTTAGATACAATTTAGACCTTAGACTCAAAACCCCAGGAAAAAAGATATCTTTTTGAAATTATGTAATTTAGGAGGCTAATTCATCTTGAAGATCTAAGACCATCTGAGAACACCTTTCATATTTTATATATACATACATGAACACACAGTGTGTGTATATATATATATATATATATATATATACACACACACACACATATGGAAAATATAGTTACAATGTCGGATGTTCATACTAAACATAACCATGAACACTCCGCTTCCAACAGTTTTTTGATACTCAACATCAACTCATGACAGATTTCTATCAGAGGAGACTTCTTAGACTTTAGAGAAGGCCCAACATATAAGCATTTTACAGTAAATTTCATGTTTTATAAATTTCAACTAAATCAACAATCAATCATATTTTTTTCAGAAATGACAGTGTAAGTGTAAAAACTATAAAAAAAAATAGAGTTGTCCAATCAGATGTAGTTGTTGTTGTTGTCTCTAGACAGAAAAATGGTTACAGCTCGGTCGCACATTGGTTAGTCCGGAATGTGTGTGTGTGTGTGTTAGTTTCCTACTTGGGTGGATAGGTGAATCTTTAGGTTAATTAGAAAATTACATTCTGCTATTGTAGTGGGGGGGACAAAAAACGTTTCCCTACGCCGTCTCGAAAGCCGCAACACATGACGCACCTTATAATACAATTTCAGTGAGAAGCAAGTGGTAGTGAGGTGCAGGCAATTTGACAGGTCGAGCGACAAGCCAATTCCTACGCGAGCAAAGCACAGTACTACCCAATGGACGAGACACTTGCTCTCTGTGAATTCCTTAAAATATAAAACTGTTTTCTAAACAGGACTTAAACAGCAGGGCTTTTGCGTGTCAGAGCATATAAGCACTGAATGCATGTGGTAATGTTAACGTTACTACCGTTATAGTTTCATTTACGATTATGCTAATGTAACAAATACTCATCGGCTATGACTATGGACCCAGAAGAATTTTAGGTTTGACTACTGGAGCACAGAGACACTCAGACATTGGTGCTTTAAAGTTGAACAATGCCGGCTTTTTATATAAAGAAATGGTAAATGGATCCACATACAACAGATAATTTGACAAGGAACACAGCTTGAATACCAAAATTTACAATTTTGGCAAATAAAGATCCTACAATCCGTTTTTTTTCTTCGAATTCTTTTGGTGCACCTTACTAACATGTGTCACACTAAACTTCAGGTTTACAGTTCAATGTTCAAGTTAATGAGACAAACGTTAACTGAAATCACAATCCTATACCCCTGTATAACCTAATACAGTACAGTCTCAAGATAATTGAGCTGGTAAGACCAGTGTATGTTTCAGTCCAGGTTTATGGAGATGAATGTGTGCAAAAGCTGTCCTACCGTACCAGCGGACATGAACAGACTTAAAACTCTTCACAATGTACTGTAGGTGTTTTACCTTACTTGTCAAACTAGTTGAAGAAAGGAAACTCCTGACATAATTTATTTGCCCAACAGGTTCGATAGCGAGGCTGTCAAGTTCCACCAAGGCCTGTGGTTGCAAAGACCCGACTAACCGTCAACCATGACCGCGAGATCTAATTAAAATATTCAACTTCTCAAGCTCTTGACAATAAGATGGCATGATTTCTCCGTAACCCTCTGTTATCTAGTGTCATGCAAGTCTCTTTCCCATAGTTTTTTTCAGCTCAGATAGATGTGCTATTATTCCTTCTTGCGCCTGATTGGCTTAAACAGACATGTCAATCAGTTTGCTGTGATTAGACCACTTACTCAAACCCACATATGTTCATGTATTTTCTAGCAACTTGTCTATATGCATACATCTAGTGATTTAATTTAACCATTATAATATTAAAAATTGAACTGGTAGAGAAGGTATCCCTTCAACAGAGGTGTTCATTTCCAAACAGGCTTAGTGGCTTGATGGTTAACTTTGAAGTATTGATTTAATTTGTGGGGGTATTTTACCGATGGTTATTATTAGTGTTATAATTTAGCAGAAAACTTAATTAACCGGACAAAAGAACTGCTGTCTTTGCCCGGTCATCTCCGAGAGAGTCTCGTAGACCGTCTGCACAGCACTGTGAGAATTATGTTCTGCCTCTGTATAGAAGTGGTGAATTTACAGCTCAAAGCAACTTCATATGATATAGTGTCTTGCTTTTGTTTGATACTTTGTGTTGGCAAATGTCTGAGTGAATTTAAGATGGGCTTTTATTGTGAAGGGTAGACAAGAAAAAGCCACCGTTGTGGTAGGGCCTTTTTTCCCTAAAACCTTTTTCAACATAACAGTGATGTTTATGTCAGCTATCCGCTCATGCTCCAGAAAAGTGAGAAACATTAGCTTGGTATATCTAGAAATCATGTAATGTTGGAAGCAGCAAAAAGTGAACCGAAGTCAAAGCCTGCAGTGTTTACATTACATTTACATTACTGTACATACAGTATACTGCTTCACATGTAGCTACATGCTAACATCAGAGAAAAATGTAATCTTGCTTGCTGATGTTAAATTTTCTCCCATTTCGGGTTAATATTTCTGCTAGAGAATTTGGTTTAGAAGCCTTTATTGGTGATTGTTTCAAGGTAGAAAGTGCTGCTATACAAGTACAGTCATTCCCAGGCTGCAATGAGGGACACTACAGAGACGCTGAGTGCCCAGATGCGGAAGACCTGGAAACGCTGACTGATCAGAGCAGACTTTTTTGGGTGGTGGGCTTGAAGAGACAGGCGCCTAATCAAAATTTTAGACAGGGTGAATGTAGATGCTGCAGCCATGGGCAGCATGGGAAAAATTGTCCCCTTTCATACGATTGGACCTGCATGAGAACCAACTTGAGGCCAATCATAGATGAGAAAGAATAACTCCAGCCACAATAAAATCTAAATAAATTATGAACTACAAACAATCATAGTGCATACAACCATGTCAATGCTGCTGGTTATTGAATCTGTGTCTGTGTATAGCACAGATACACACAGACAGGTTCCTGGCTTTATTCTCTGTATCTTGGCTGCACTTGGATCATGATGAATGAGCATCAGAATCGATTCAGTGTTTTTACAGCTGGAGAGTTGCATTTAGGATTGAGGAGTGTTTACAAAAACACCCAACCCTAGTTTGTCTTCATTATACAAGTAGACACTGCTGATTCCACAAACAGTAAGTTGGTGTCAATTTATATACACACACACACACACACACACACACGCTAAGCTATTAAAGGGGTGCTTTGCAGTTTTTGCGCTTTCTACACTAGCTTTTTTCTTGCAGGTTTCTCTATAGAGCTCCCCCTACAACTTCGGAATAGATATAACTGGCAGCTCCGATATTTACTTGTGTCTGACTCGCTCAGTCAGTCTGCCGTTTCCTCTTTTTTCTGTTCCTCTGACAATGCTTTCCTAGCTTGCTGCTTCTTTTTTGGCCACAGGACCAAAGTTGCAAGGGTGTTTTTTTCCGCTCACAGGCGCTAGGGGGAAGCAAGATAGCTACCATTCAACCTGGAAAAGTTGTACAACCATTCCAATAACTTCAAAGCTGTTCAGTTAATTTCCTTGATAAGATTGACCAAACAGATCAAGCCTTTCAGTAAGCATAAAATAACTCATCCTAACCCAATAAGTTTACAAGAAAGACTTGCAGTCATTCTGAGAGTCCTGGCATCCGGTTGCCCTCAAACTCCATGCTTCCTGTTTGTGCTTTGTCGTGCACTGCTGAAAGAAATAGTGGGCCACGACCTGTGATCGCGCACTTAAAAATCCTGGCGTGTCATCAAGATCTACGTCATTTTGACATCACAGTGGCGCACAAAGGACACCATAACTGCGGTGACTGTAAAGAGATCTTAAAGCAGCAGAAAGGGCCAAAGGTCATTTGGCAGTAGTGTCAGGTGTGTCTGGCAGACAGCCTGCTCCTCACTGGGACACCCCTGCCTCTGATTCATTCTCACTCTTTTATTTGCATATGGATATGAGCCAATAACTATAATGTTGTTATGGTTTCTTTTCTTTGTGTGTGCTTCCTCTCTAGTCTTGTGTTGTTGTTGTTGCCGTCTGGTGTTCCCCTTGAGTGTCTGTATGTTCTGTTTCCTGTTTTATTTGGAAGTCTTGTCTGTGGGCGTTTCTCAATACCAAGTAAGCAAAGAACGGACTTGTGTTCTTGGGGAGACCGTACTTGCTAGCTTTACCTGGAAGACTGTACTCGCGAGTTCAGAAGCACACAAAACACTGTTGACAGTTTTGAGACGAAGCGTTCTTCCTGT
>NC_048416.1:14341813-14452057 GCF_013103735.1 Etheostoma cragini | reverse complement strand
ACTTTGGCCACCAAACATGACGTTACACAAGAACACAAGAACACAAGTCCATAGAAGAACACATATTGAGAAACGCCCTCTGTCTCGTCTGGTCTCTAGTTTTACTTCTTGACTGTCTGATTGTCCGGCCCTGCCCGAATGTGATTCACCTGATGTATCACCTGTTCCTCGTTATCTCTTATATTTTCACCTCTGTGTTCCCTTTGTCCCTTGTCAGATCATTTTGTCCTGTGAGTGTGTTTGCTTGGTGGCTGTGACGTTTTCCCAGTCTCTGTGAACCTGTTTTTGAAGTTTTCATTTTTGGAATTTTGGACTATGTTTTGCTTTCCTGGATCCCTTTTTTTTGTTTTTGTTTGGGTGAACAATTCCCCATTAAACTCTCCCACCTTCCTTTTGTTTTGGTCCTCACTTCATGAACAGTGTGACTAATGTAATACTCACCACCTCACACCGTGGATATTACAGCAACCAGTTCTGATCTAGTAGTTTTTATTACCCATTTTCCACGATATAGCAACACTGACATAGGTTGGTGAAGGGAGGGGCTGATTTGATTAAATCCCACAAAATTAGAAGTGTGAGTTCAACAAGTTTTCTTTGGTCAGCAAAACTAGCTCCAACATTGTTTAAATCAGTTTTCTTTGCGTGCAACTTTTTGAACCAAATGGAGTAGCTGTGTGATGCCAACTCAACGAGCAGAAAACATCACCCTGGTTCAATGAAGAAGACTGACCTCGTTTGAATAAAGTTGTGGATATAGTAAATTCTGAGAATTCAAAGTGTAACGTCAAGACTAATTTGCCAAGTCTTTCTCAAGTCCTTATCAGTGTTTTATCATTTGCATAGTATCAAGTGAAACTAAATATTTATTAGACTGTTTGGTTAAAGTTAAGCCTGTTTATTTAAAATCAAAAGAAGCAGAGGCGTTTTCCAAGTAAGTTGTTGATCTCACAGTCCTAAACTGTAAAATAGAACATCATTTCACGTCAGTGTTTACAGTACCTGTGACATCATCAGCCCTTATTACTGCACCTGAGCAATCAGCTGGCACACCTGGTTCTGATTAGCTTTTGTTTTCCTTACTCCTTTACCTGCCTCTGATAGTTTTTGTTAAGTAAAACTGGAAGTTTCAAACAACAAATATGGCTGATTGGTGTAAAACTTAGATTTATGGTATTTCATAAAATATTCACCTCTTGTAGAAAGGCGTGTTTTGAAATCTTGTAGCTTGGTCCATCAAGGAGGACTGCAATGTGATACTCAGACCCAGGCTCTTGGTAGGCAGTGTCTGACAAGCCGGTTGAGATTTGAAATGAATAGTGGAAATAACAGTCACAGTAAAAGACAATTGAACAGTGACTACAAATAGTAGTTTTAAGTAGTTCATGGCCTTGGAGGGCAATGTACGGCTTTACAAGTAACAGCAGAGCGTAGTAGGGCACCGCAGTGCATAGTAGGATGTGTAGCAGGTCCACGGTGACAGCTGCAACAAGGATTTGACTCCCCAGAGCTAGGTTAGTAACAGGCACTTTCAGGACATGGGTGCACACAAACGGAAAGATAAAGGAGAGAGGATCCTAGTGTGTCAAAGGAAGACTAAGAGAGACAGCATAAAAAGAGGAGACTGTACAGTCCTGCATCCCTCTAGTTTTAATATATTATTGATTGTATGTAAAAATTAGTCTGATGACTGTGAAGAGAAGGGGTGCCATGTCTGCGGCTGTCCACCCTCACCCGCTGGTCTAGGGGAATGCTGCGACTTCTCACTCCCTAACTACAAGCTTTATCAAAGAGGAAAGTATTAAGTTTACTCTTAAATGTGCTGACTGTGTCTGCCTCCCGAACCCAGATCGGAAGCTGATTCCACTCTCTTCCACTCTTTAACTCTAAATTCTGGGAGTACAGTGCTCCAGTGGGACAATAAGGCACTAAAAGCTTTTCAAGATAAGATGGTGCTTGACCATTCAGAGCTTTGTAGGTCAAGGGAAGGATTTTAAATCCAATCCTGTATTTTACAGGAAGTAAATGCAGAGAAGCTAATACAGTAGAAATAGGATATATTTTCTCAGTTCTTGTCAGAACACACGCTGCAGCATTCTGGATCAGCTGGAGACCCTTTAAGGGACTTATTTGAGCATCCTGATAATTAAGAATTACAATACTCCAGCATGAACTAGTTTTTCAGCGCGTTTTTGAGACAGGATATTCCTAATTTTGGCAATGTTACAAAGATGTAAAAAGGCTGTTCTCAAGGTTTGTTTTAGATGTCCGTTAAAGGATATATCCTGATCAAAAATAACTCCTAGATTTCTAACTGTAGTGCTACAGACCAGGGCAATACCATCCAGAGTAGCTACATCCCTAGATAATGAAGTTTGGAGGTGTTTAGGGCCAAGCACAAGAACTTCAGTTTTGTCTTAATTTAATGTAAGAAAATTGTAGTTTATCCATGATTGGTTTAGCTAAGTTTAACTAACTGACTTGTTTTTCCCGGCTTGATAGATATAATTGGGTGTCATCCGCATAACAATGAAAGTTATTTGAGTGTTTCCTAACGGTATTGCCTAGAGGAAGCATATATAAGGAGTAAAATAATTGGTCCAAGCACTGAGCCTTGTGGAAATCAGAGAGACATTTAATGGTCAGGGCTGTTGGCTTCATAGTTTTGAAAAATGTGTGAATTGGACATAGGTCTTTATTTCAGCAATAAGAAAACCAATGTTCAATTCAAGGTAAAAAGCTGTTTAGGTTGAAAAGATTACTTTGAATAGATCAAATAATAATGAAAAAAGGTCACAGCATGTGCTACAGATTCAAGGGTAAACTGATGTAATCATCTAAACATAGTATATGAATGGAAGGAGTGTTAAATAACCAAAAGTATGACCTCCAGGAAAATAAATGATCTCCATCAGAAAAAAGTATCGAAGGCACGGAAAGACTGAAGCTGTCTACAGTGTGTGCTGCTGTATGGCTAGGCAGATGTTTAAGTATACAGTACAAGGCCATGTGTGTTGTGTTTGTGGGGTTTTATCGTTGCTTCCAGCTGCCAAGTACTTCTGTGCTTTAGTGCCACAAGACAGCAGTAATCTACAGGCAGTGTGTGCATGTGTGTGTGAGATATTGTGCAAGGGTTAGTCCATGAATTATTACATGAATTATAACTCTGAATCTGCCCTGGAATGGATGGATAGATAGATAGATAGATAGATGGATAGATAGATAGAGGTTTTCACTGGTTCACAAGTATTGCCAAGTACTACTGTATAAAATACGTTTGAAAATAAATACAAATGCCATAGATTGCTAGAGTTAAAAGTGAAATTTACATTAACATATAAAAAGGCAAATAAATGGAAACTAAATGGCAGAAATACTGGTGGACTTACAGTTCATCTGATCATATCTCTGCAGCTGCCCGCTTAGTCTCTGACTCATTTGCACCATTTCACTTCCACTAGCCTATACGGGATCTCAAGCAGTCTTAGGTTGCTCAAGGAACCTAGTCTTCTCGGTCAGGTTTTTACGCTTGGGAAATGTGTTAGTAGTTGCAGTGGTTGAGTAATGAATTAAAGTTGCTACTACGGAATAACTGAAAGACTTAGTTAAGGCAAGAGAAAGGGAGGTTAAACAGTGAAAGAGTACTTGACTAACTCTTATTGACCGTGTGTGTGTCCGTGTGTCCGTGCGTGGTTGCCATAACCCAGCTCCATTGCACCAAAACTTGTCCAACACCCATTAGCTCACTCAACAACAACAACTGTTGTTCAACTGTTGACTGTTGTTCAAAACTAGTGGATGTGTTAAATGAACTGACTGGAGTTGACTGACTGAATATAAAATTGACAGAGTGGACATTACTGAGGAGCAAATTAATACTGACAAAGAATACAACAGAGGATGTATGATTCCTTTAGCTCCTCTGGAATCTGTCAATTAAATCCAAAATGAAGAGAAAGGCTGCATTTAATTATACAAAACTGCAGATCATCACAAGGTTACTTCTGTGAATTTATCACAAAGACCTTTAACTGTCTTTTGGTGTCTTTTCAATCTTTAACCTTATGATCTAGATCTTCTGGAATTAACTTTGACTCAGCATCAACAAGACAACACACACACCTTGGTAAGTCTGTGTGAAATAGACAACGACACACTCACAGCTCACAAACACTCTTGAATTGCAGCCTTGGCAACTGTTTTTTCCTTCTTTTTTTAATTAGAGCAAAAGATCAGAGAAATACCAAGTGTCAATACCGCCGATAATGAGAATATGGCAACCGTGACCTTTTAGAGCTCCCTGATCTTTTATAATGTCAGGGATGGAGCATCTTGTTCTTTTCTGCCATAAGTTTATGCCCCCTGCCACGCCCCCACATGGAAATAAGGAGAACTGCAGACTTATCAGGACTGTAGCTTTTTTCTTTTTTAGCTATATTTAGGCTCTCTCTTTGGCGGAACTAGCCAGTTTCCGTCATGCGTGTGGCTGGTCTCAACAGGTCTTGTTAGGCTATGTCAACAGAAGTGGTTGTGATTGTTAACACTGTGTAGATACAACAGCAAGAAGATTAAATGATAAATACATATTTTACATTTTCTAGCTTGTGCAGTTGTAAACACTTCATATTTTATGTGCTTGTAAAATGGCCAACATGCATGTTAATTTCTAACATGAGTCAGAATGAAGCTGTAAAAGTTAAATAAAGTGCACTCTGTGGGAAAAGGCTTATTGTCTTGTTTTTTTCTGTTCTTTAACAGTATCCAATTTGAGAACAAGTGCGTTGCATTGAGGCTCTTTTGCCACACTCAGCCCTGGTGGCCACATGCTCCTTTCCCACATTCCCAAAGCAGCAGGCAGAGGATGAGATAAATCACCCCGCCTAAAGGCACTCTGGCTGGGATCATCTCTGTGGAGCCCCCCCCCCCCCCCCCCCCCCCCCCCCCCCCCCTTCCTATGGATGAAGGTGTTAGCGGTTAGCACAAGTATCAGCCTCAGGCTGTGGGACGAGAGGATTTCTGTGTGGCGGTGGTGCCCTGGTCAAGTGAAAAGCAGCCTTATCTCCTAATCCTGTTAAATAAATGGCCTGCATTTATGTTGTCATTAGGCTGGAATAAGAAGGACAGAGTAAGAAGATATACAATAGCCTGTGAGATAAATGTGCTCTTTGCCCTTCTCTGTAAATGGTGGTTGTGGTGGTGAAATGATACCCAGGGAACTCCATGACCCTCGCACATTGTTTTTTGTTCTTCTTGTGAGCCACTTATGACTTAAAGCAATACCTTCATGCCATAAAAAGGATTTTATCTCTGTAGGCTGGAAAGATACTGTAGATTTTCTTTCTGACATAAGTGCAGCAACTGGAGACACAGCCAGTGGAAGAGATAACAACAGCTAAAAGGGTATCAAAGGCTGCACCAGAAAGATTGAGAGTAAAAGAAAAACAGTTCTTGAGTAAACAGTAGACACAGGGAAGAGCAGCAGTAACGTGTTTGTGGTGAGTGTGAACGCCTGAACTTGAAGTGTTAGGTGTGTGCATGCAGCTCCGTGTGTAAAGCTATAGACTACATGTGCATGCTCATGTGCACACTGTGTGATCTCATGTCCATGCATGGCTGCCAGCAAAGGGGGTTGGCCTGGCTCTTGTGCTACGTTTGTTTAGCTGTGAATTCTTCCTCATGATCTAGTGACTCACAGCCTGTGGCTTAGGCAGAGTTTGTGTGCCCAGAAAACACTAATCTGGAGCGCACAGCCCCAAGACCACGGCATCACTATTACTTTTCAACTTTCAATAGACGTTACAGAGGCTTCATCTGTGAAAGGTTGAAACCAGTTATAAATGGGTTTTAAATTGAAATGTACTGAGCATTTTTTTTTTGTTGATGCAAAATAGTTGTCATAAACAGCATCAATTGACTTTTACAATCACGTACTGTACATATCATCCCAGATCCAAAATACTACATTTAATATGTGACTTTGTACTGTAGCTGTATAATTTGCTACAATAAGACATTTTTCAATCAGCATGCCATGAAAATCATAGTTAAGATTAATTTGTAAGGGATTTTACTAATGGCACAAACAGACCATTTACTCCGAAGATGACACCGTAAATACGGGAAAAATCAGCTTGAGTTATTTAGTACAGCATAACGTGATGCATCACTAAGCTGATCCCTGTAGGCATTTAAATGGAATTTCCAGTTTTTAGAATCTTAGTTTTAGTAGTAGGTTTGGCTGTTATGGCTCTTAGTAATATCACAATTGGATACTACTATTGAAGTTAATTGCTGAAATCCTGGAAACGCAACATTTTAAAATAAAAGTCTGAGAGAGCATGAAACGCTAGAAGTCAGATGATCTACCGGTTGAATTCCCAGATCAGCAAATTTATTGGGAAGAGAACACAATGACAGACGGTATAATTATTATGCAAGTCTGTAGAGTCGTACTTACTTACCATAGTGAAATGAGCACACTGTAACGATGGATAAACGTTGACACTTCACTTGGGTTACCCTTCTGTATAAAATGGTTTAGATCACCTGGCTAAATGGTTGGCTTGCAACAACTTGTCTGATCATCTGACTATTCATGTTTCTTGCTAAATGACGGAATTAGTGTTTTGGCCTGTGTGTTGTTATCAACTGCCCAGTTGGACAGTCAGGCTAAACTGAAAGTCGTTCTTACCCTCCTTCGTGAAGGCTGTCTAAAAGCTCTTATATCTCAGGCTTCAGAATGGATCTCTGAAGAAGGGTAAGCGAGGACACACAAGAGCATCCATCCCGGAAACCGTGCAAGGACACTTGAGCAAACTTTTGGGTGAGCAATATAATCGACAAGTACTTGTACTTGTTCTGAGCTCCCACACAGCAGTTGTGCTTATGCATCTCAGCCTCCCTCGCTGATGTCACAAGACTTGCTGGTAATTTCATAAAGCTTAACTGTAACTGCGGTGAAACAAAGCCATTCTGAGCAGTCATAAAGCTGCTCTCCCTGTCAAGGCTGCACAACCAGAACAGTTATATCAACATTGACTGAATATCACATATTGAGAATGAATCATTATTTGGGAATTGTGTGGCGATCATGGGTGGAGCTAATGAGTGAGGGAAACCGACGGGGAGAGACAAGAAAAAAGCAAGAGAAAGCAAAATTATTGATAATTTGGTTGTGTGAGACACAGACTTTGTCAGGTCGAAGGGACATTAAGAAGGTGTGCGGAGCAGTACTGGCAGTACACCCGTCTGTGTGTGAGCGTGGACTGTACTGAGGTTACTTTTAGAGAAGAAAGGAGTCGTGTTGCTTGGGAAATGGACTTGCCTAAAAAAACCTGTTGACTGTTCTACAAAAACACTTCTGCACAAGATGTCATAATGCAGGTGTCAGACTTCATCTGTGCTGAAGTTAGTCAGACTTAGAGTCGGAGAGAAAGTTGGAGAAACAGATTAAGAAAGGGAAAGAAGAGAAATACGGTAGCTTAGGTTTGCTTTAGACTTCTAGTAGAGGGAAAAACTTTTCACTTATTGGATTTTAAAGTACAACCTTAACTAGATCCCTTACACATTGCATGGATGCTTGACCACACAAATATGCGTGCACACACACATGAAAGGATTGTTATACAAGTGGCCAGCTGGGTGGGAATCAATCAGGTAAACTAGGTCAGGGAGGGAGAGGAAAAGGAGATGAGGGAGGTCTCAGAAAAGCAAGCCTTTGTTCCACATAGGAGGTGGATACAGAGAGATGCATCAACAAAATGCCTCTGGCCTTTCTTTGAGGTGCAAAAAACGCATCATGTACCCAGTGCGCGTATGCGTGTGATGAATGAACACATGTAGACATGTCATCTCTCCCATGTGTTTGGCTGTAGCTGTGGTGCAACACGTGAGGCCACGGGTTACACAACATCTGATCTAGGCTCACTTGATCTCCGTCCGCCTCAGAGGCCATGCCTTCAGAACCGGCGATTGCTGAGGCATTACTGTCCTGACCACTCCTTTTCCATGGAAACTCCAATAAAAAATCCACACTGCTAAGCCCCATCCAGATAGACGGATGGCCATGTTATGTCCTCGGTAACCTAATAAAAGCAGCTATGAACAGACGGGAGCAGTGTTGGATCAAATCTATTCAGAACCAATTTCTGTGTATCATTCCTAATAACTGGTGTTATTGTATCCACAGCGTTTGCTCGTATATAAGGAGACGTAATGAAGCACAGAATCAAATCATTGAAATACGCATCGCCACATTCATGTAATAAAAAAAGATACATTGTAAGTTTACATGGTTATTCATGCTGTTCTTTCAATTATGCACTGCTGTGTTCTCAGGATTTATCAATATTTATTTTTAGGTGTTGATAATAATTTGATTATGCATTGACACAAATTTGTGTGTGTGTGTGTGCGCGTGCCCACGCTTGAGTGTGTGTGTCATTCTGCTTCTCCGCATGAGCTGTAGGGCAGTTCCATAAAGTTTAATTATATGTTTCATTCCCAGTGGAAAGGCTGAGATTAAACTAAATTAAATTGTGTTGGGGTGCATAAAATTCTGTGCTGGAGAGGATATACACACACTCACACATAAGCACACACACACATGAAGGAAAAATGCCATGGGTAGAGACCATGGCATCATTTAGAGATTCATATTAAGTGAAAACAGTTCTGGAAAGGATGACTTGGAGATCTGTCCATTGCATATTATCACCTTTATAAAGTTATTATGGGAAACGTGAGAGCAAATAGTTGCCTATTACAGTACATATCGTCAGCAGACAATAGCCATATTGGCATTAACTTGTTTCTGGTGAATGTAAATCCTTAGTCCCTCTTCTTTTTACCTCTGTTTTGGTCTCCACCGGCTCCTGAGAAAAAAGATTTGGGTTTTCAGCTGCTAAATGCTCCACTATGTTCACTAGCTAGTAGGTAACCTTCTTTGCTGTTTGGCTGAACAGTGGGTTGATCAAAGCTCCTTGGCTGAAATCAGCCGCTCGTTGCAGCAAGAAACGGCATGATGAGAGCCATTAGGAGTACAATAAGAATTCAACAGAAACGTTTCGGCCTGTAAAACAATGAGCGGAAAAAACACTCCTTACATCTAAGAGGAACTGCAGAAACGGGTGATAATTCTTTGTGGATTCAGCACTAGAGGGACTGCTTTCACATGAAATTAAATGTAATTATTTTACCCATTGTTAATAAAATAAAAAATAAAATTATGATTAGCACATCTTTAAGGCAACTAAAGATCTTTAAACAGTCACCAGTCAGTCGACACTAAAAGTCAACATTAGTATGAGACAGGATGCAAACCTCAGGTGTGAAAAGAAAAAGAGCTCAGATTCCCTGACCTCAACACCTTTAGGTTCTGTTGCCTTTAATAGACTTCACACCACTTCTTGCGTTCACACAAAGCATTATACTGCAGAATCACTGATTCTGAGACTGAGCTCCAAAAAAGTGTACTACATGTCTACAAGTACTACAAGTCTACATGTACTCTTTCTACCTCAGACACACATATGCCTAGAACACACATTCACTTCAGTTCAATTGACTTTCATTAGAATTTGACATTCATAAACTCTCTAGACTTAACTCCAATATCTCCACAATCTCGCATAAAAACTTTTCAGCCCTGTTCATTCTATCAACCAGTCTCATCAACTCCCAATTTGAACAGAATCAGTGTTTGGTAAACACCAGGGTCATAATGTTTATGTCATGCTTTTGAAATGCTGTTTAGTTTGCTACAGTTGGTGGCTCTTTAAGGTTTACTTTCATAATTTCTGGTATTCAAAATATGCCACAGCGTGTTTTGATACCATTTGAAATGGTATCAAAACATGCTGTGAGCTTAATTAGGATTAGGGCAGTGATTATGTTTTATTATCATGGAAAAAATAGTATGACACATTTTACATTTAGCTGTGTTAATCCTAGGATAATTATAATGCAGAGACAAATGTGGATTGGAACAATTGGGTGATTTTCCCCACACTCTGATTACTTGCTGTCCTCTTGTTTTTTTTATTTGCGGCTGTACTAGGGATAACTCTTTCTGCCTTTTTGAAGGTCTCCTTTTTCAGTCCTCCCATATTCTTGCATACTAAGAATAGGACAAAAGAACAGTTGCATCAAGTCAGTTGTGGTTTTTTGAATTGCATGCGTTTGTTTGAGTTTGTGTGTGTGTGTGTGTGTGTGTGTGTGTGTGTGTGTGTGTGTCAGAATATAATTATGGAGGGATCAGAATCGGTCCTGATGTATTCCATGTTGGGAGAGTCCAGTCATGGTGAAAGTTATTAGCCCACTGACAGATTATAAATATCTTATGGCGGAAGAGAGTGTTCATTCACGTTTAATGACTCCACTTAATGACGTGGCTCCTACAGAGCAACAAAATACAGATAGGTTTATCCTTTGGTTTTCAGTGTCATGTTACCTTTTAAAGTTGTAATGGATATTCCTACCGGCCCACTTTCTTTTGTACTTATAAATTAGTTTGTTCTTTAGTAGCTGGATATTTTTTTACAACACTGTTGTTTATATAGGAAAATGACATGCATCCACACTTGCAATTTCAGGTCGTTTTCATGCAGATCACCGTCCACACTAAAATACCCAAACAATGGCCTGAACAATGAATAGATGGCCACATTTCTTCTACTTTGGCCAATGTCCTTTGGCAAACAACACATCCAACATCTGGTCAGCAGTCTGTTTAGAATCAGGTTGTTCGCTTCTGCTCTCTGTGATCACCTCTATTGTGTTTTAATACAGCTGAACTCACAATTTATACTTCTTGTTCTACCCTCTGTGTTGTCATACAGTACAACTGAACAAGCTCAAACATTAAGCAATGGTTCATAAAATGCAATCAACTAAATACAGGCTGACATTTACAATGAGAGATCATGGAGGACGATAGAAGCAACACCAAGTTATCTCAAGTTTACTGTGACACAGCCCCTGACCTGTTCAGGTAGGTGTTATAAGATCTGTCAATGTATTTGAAGAAACATTCTCATTTGGGGTAAGAAAAATGCTGGCTTAGTTTGAACAGAAAGCCAAAACAGAGAAAAGACACTTTTTAAAAATGTAGTCGGCTTAATGTGGAATCACTCATTGTTTGTGCTGATAATTCACTAATGATTGCTGGCTTTAAACAGAAGTCTTGTCTTTCCTCCTCTCCTTTTCTGGTGTTGTTTGTCTTTCTCTTTCTTCCAGATCTCTTGATCTCTCTGTCATTAGATATATTGGCAATGTCCTCATTTCTCCTCTGACTGGTCCTCCATTCATTACTCTCTATCCTCACTGATGCCCTAATTTGTCTGCCAGCCACCTCTCGTGTTCACCCTTTAGCTCTCACTCCTTTGCCCTCAGACCTCTCACCCTGCTGAAGCTGCTTTCCAGGGTAAGATACAACAGGAAACACCACCCTTGTTGGTGTCACAGACAACTCAGGCTCTCAATCCTATCAGTAAATATGATTTTGTTAGACAAATTGTATTGCAAATGTACTCTCTCAGAAGAGATTTGTAAGTTGCTTAAACAGTCTCATACTGTATGAATGTTCTACAATGCACAAATTGATGTGATTTACATCTGTAAATGCAATGCACAAATGAATGCAAAGCGATTTGTATCTTTAACTGCGTATCTGTGTCTGTGCCTCTAATTTGTAACTCTTATTTCATCATTTGCAAATCAACTTATTTTTCAATGAAAAAATATTTGTAAACCTATAAAACGGTCTCAAAAGGATCCACACAAATAGGAGATTTACAAATCTGTTTCTATGAAAAATACTAAGTTGACTTACAAATGATGAACAGATGCAAATTGCTCTGCATTCACTTGTGCATGGTGTTTCAGGAGTCACAACTCAGATGCACGGGTACAACACAGATTTACAGATACAAATCATTCTGCATTGGTGCATTGTGTTTCAAACGTTGCAAATTCATGTTAGACTGTTTTAGCACCATTGTTTTGCATACAACATTTGAAATGAATATTTTAAAATATGAGCTGCGTTTTGAGACGTGAGAAGAAGTCCTAAAAATTTCTAAATTATCCACATTTACATTAGTTTTGTTTACTTCAAATATTGTAATGACAAGGAATCCGCAGGAAATGGCTGTCTTGTTTTTTGCCTTATCTTCTTGTGGAAGACTAGAAAATAGAACTAAAATCAAAATGTTAAGTAGGCTCAACATACCGCTTCTAACGCCTCACACTGCACTTTGCTTCACAATCATATAATTTTCCATTGAGAATCATTAGGTGATATCTTCACACACTCCGGCTTCTATATAATGATTAACACTACTGACATCCTGTATGCTAATCAACTTTGCATTTGATAATTAAGCAAATGATTAATATAGTCCACTACACCAGGGATAAAACTCACACCAGACTCATGTTAATGCATTAGTGCTGCATCAGTAAAGGCCCATTAAATCTTTGTGTCACTGTAACACCAATGTAACACCAATCTCTTCTGAACTGAATGTTCATGTGTGACTGCGCCAGACTCGACCCTTAACTCAAACTGTGCCGGAGGGGAAAAGTAAGGTTTCCATTCAAATACTAGGCCCTCTTGCCCCTTTGCAGTCTGCAGAAAGTGTGTGTGTGTGTGTGTGTGTGTGTGTGTGAGAGATACACACCTCTGTCTTCTGAAAGGTGGACATGCCTCTTAGGGAATATCCTACCTCGTGAGCAGCATTGTAACTAAAAGTCCCTATGTTCATTTTATAGAAATATTTGCATTTCTACCTGTTCTTACTGGAATAGGAAATAAAATGTACCCAGTGACAACACTGTAACAGTGGAATGTACAGACTCTTGTAGCAGAGATGCTCACAAGTCATTTTTTGGAACTCCAAGTGATTGAGGGGCAAGTTTAAGTCAAGTCTCAAGTCTTTTGCAACGAGTCAAAGTCAAGTCTCAAGTCTCTGGCCATCTGATTTGTCCCTAACACTGTACTGTTAAATCCACACAGTACAGCATCAAAATCAGTTGTAGGATAACTTTATGGGGTCCACTTAATACATCCCTCTAGCCCTCCGACCTGGTGAAGTATTTACCTAAGTCTTTTACATTATGAAGACACATTTAGTCGGTTCCCAGCATTAGCACAACACTTTGCGATGGCTAGCCTGTCACTTGTGACAATATATGCTAAATGTAACTTCTCTTTTATTCAAAGAATGTCTAATACAGAAGAATAGTGGCAGTGCCACACCAGCTACAGAACATGCATCTCAGTGTCAGTCCAAATTACGCACAATAAGCAGTTTGAACTCACTGATGTAATGCCATTTACAGGATCTTCTAAGAGTTCAGCGCAAGGGAGATCCGACTCAGAGGAGGAGAGGTTAGTGAGGCCAGCGTCCCCACGGCAGGTGACAGTGCACACGCAACCGTTGCGCCACGTATGGATGAAATAGTAAAATAGGACTACAGTAACAGAAATATGTATATGTAATAAGACAGACGAGACGGCCCAGTGATTGCTGGACTGTGTACACCTTGTTCACTACAAATCATCCGGGATCAATTACGTATCACACGAGTTTGCCCACCTGACACCGTTTGTTCGTGGGGAGATGGATCCGTTCATCCCGCCTCCTATGCGCCATAGATGTCTGAACCTCAGCAACTACTAACTATAAAGATAATAACTTTTTTGAAGTACATTTACATTTCACTAGTCCATGCACAAAAGTCACTTCTGGGTTTAGGTAAAGATCTCTCATTTCATAATATTTTTGTGTTTTGCTAATGCAGAATTTGAACAAACCGATGAATGCATCCAAACACTATCAACATTAATACAAAAAAGAAAAAAGGATCTCCAGATAACATGATACACCATCAGGTCCATTAAGTCAAGAACAACACAGACAATAAAAATGCTTTAAGAAATTTTTGAATGAATAATGAATTAAATTTGGCGGTATGGTTCTTTTTGGAGGAGTTCTCGGACCTTGCATGAACACCATGAAAAGAGCAGAGACTCAGCGGACAGCAGCAGCATTATGGGACGCTCACACAGTTTAAGACTGGGGGAGCTAAATCATTTCCCCCCAAACAGACCATACCTGGCAATCCTCTTGTGACAAAACCGGGAGGACGGAATTAAGTGGCTGTTAAGTGCATCTAGATAATGAACGTCTGTTTTTAAGAGTGTTTTTCGTAATACAATTTAAACAGATGAAGCATGAATTTGACGATTTGTTTATCATCTAACCAATCAGGGAGCCGAGCACATAACAGTCTGAGCATCAAGAATAGTGTGAACGCCATGTCAAAGGTAACGTTTGTATGCAGCAGAGATCCAACGCACCCTGGCTTTTAGGGTTGGAAAGAAGAGCAGCTCAGTTGCGAGAGTCTGGAGACAGTGTTAGAAATATAAACAACCGTACATACAACATTGCCAATACTATCCGTGTTGCAGTGTTAACAAACAAGGTGAAATAGTGATTCTTAATTAAAATATCTGAAATGGAGAGATCGTGATTTGGTCAAAGGAACACGTGCGTGAAGAAATTGTGCCACCTCTCGGAAAAAACAAAGAAAGCTGTGAGAATGGCTGTTTCCAAAATTTTATTTGTATAAGACCCAGAAAATCCTTTTCTCAATTGTGATGTAATTGTTAAGATAAAGGTAATGGGAAAGGGAGCCGTAGATCATTGCCTCGAGGTGACACCCTTTTGAAGAGCATATGGATGACTTTCCCAGAAACTAGTAGCGAAAGGGTCCAGGCAGCGTAGATGGAATTGGATACTTGCGACTTCACCTTGGATGGAAGAAGGCAGCATATATATTTTTGGAGACTCAAAGCAGTGGACAATAAAAGCACTAATATGACATATTAACAGGCAGAGCGGCTACAGATAGAGTAGCACAAAAGTGAAGAAATAAGCCCCAGCTGATTCATGGGTTTTTAATGTAGACTTTGCCAGACCTCCATGCATGTACTGCGCGTGCATAAGATCGGAGTAGTTAATTTAAACTAAAATGGTTTGTCAGAAAAGGGCTGTTCCAGGCTTGATTTTGCTGCTTCCAAACACAGAAGATGGAATTTCCGTTTTAGAATAACTGACGGAAAATAACAAGCAGTGGAGAAGTAACGTTACGAGTCAGAGAGTCACATTAACTTCACCCACACTAACCACATTGCCATCGACACGAGTGACATGTGTATTGGGCTCGTTTTCTGTGATGTAGTGACAGAGTAACGTAAAGGCAGAATTAGCAAGCTAACATTAGCAGCATTACCGTAAGTGGTCTGCTGACCCACTGCCGCCAGGTCTAATGGATTTGTTTCAAATTGATAACAGACTTAATGAGTGATTTTAGTTTGAGTTTTAACTTGTCCCAGGCAAATGTCCCTTCTACTTTCCCTACAAAAATCTACTTGTCCCGGACAAGCGGCCTGTGATGATACACTCATGCTAATATCTCTTTCACATTGCAAGTGAAGTGATCGACCTATCTGGGTGCGTTTTGAGATGCCTGATGACGTTCATCATTTGTCTAGGTGACACACACCTTATATGTTGCTGTTTGCTTACTGCCACTGTTTACCAAGTAATTGAAGGCAAAAGTAATGACTAATTGCATATATCCAGGAGGACTCGGTGGCGTCGTCAATGCATTTTAATGCGTTTAAGTTGCACATAATGGCAAAGGGCAGGGGGCATGCAGCTTGTCATATGTCCCGTCCCCCCCCCCTATAAGAAAAAAAAAGAAGAAAAAGAAAAGCCAATAAAAGAAAACCGAGTCAAGTCTGAAGTGTTCTGGGTGAAGTTGCAAGTAAAGTCTGAAGTTAACTGTTTGTCCAACTTAAGTGTAACTCGTCCAACTTACAGATTCAAGTCCCCATCTCTGCTTTGTAGGTTATTTCTCCTTTCCTCTAAAATTCTTAATTATGTCATCACAACACAGTATTCATAAATTTCCCGTTTGAACACATCCATTATTTTCTGGTGGGAGTAACACAGGTCATTTTTCTGGACCAGATCTCACTGCTCACAGGAGTAGCTTCACGCACTGCACATAGATCCAGAGAAATGCTGAATTGTTAGACAAAATGTTCCCAGATTTCACAACTCTCTCTCTCTCTCTCTCTCTCTCTCTCTCTCTCTCTCTCTCTCTCTCTCTCTCTCTCTCTCTCTCTCTCTCTCTCTCAATATATATATATATATATATATATGCATACACATACTTTCCTAACTTTGATAATTACAATACAACAACAGTACTCATTCCTTTGGTCAGGTTAAATTCAGCAGCCACTGACCCACACAGGTTAGGGAGCAGAATCTGTCTTTGCTGGGAAAGCCTGAGAAAATCCAGTTGTCCGTTTATTTGGTTGCCCAAACATACCAGGTCCAAACTAAGATTCAAATCATCCGGAAAAACAAAAGAAATTGAATCCTAATCTTTGAAAAGTGGAAGATCATGAAATATCTAATGATACTGTAATGATGCCCAGTAAAAACCACGATTACTCTTTTTCAGTACAGCTTCTATAGATATTGGTAATGCAGAAACAATCAACATCTCCCTGCTCCAGATCCAAGGTGATCTCTTATCCAAAAGGGTGCCTGGGCCAATCAGATCAGTTGAGGGCATGAAGGGAAATAGGCCACAGGCACCCACTGAGAGCTTAGATAACATATGGTGCATATACAGTCAATAGGTGTCCGTGTGTGTGTGTGTGTGTGTGTGTGTGTGTGTGTGTGTGGGTGTGTGTGTGTGTGTGTGTTTTTGTGCGTGTATGTCCAACTAAATTAACACACACCTGTGGTTTATTGGCATTGCCAGTGAAGAAGTAAAGCCGCTATTGACCAGAGGGCTGAGCTCCATGGGCTTTCACAGTATTTTGAATGTCTCTATCTTTTACTGAGATTGAATCACACAAATTGTTATCATGATACATAGTGTATATTTCTCTATGGACCCAGCTATTAGATGGACAAAAGGTCAGTATACATTCCCATTTGGCTGTAGTCTATGGGATCCTTTTTTGTGTTACAGTCTAAAAAATCAATACCATACCACCAGTCTTTGTTTCTCCCCCCAGTGCTTTTAACTCTTGTTCATGCTGATCAATCTTCTTGTTGAAGGTGCAGACACACATTGCAGTTGTTGGTCTGATTAGAGTTGTGATTTGGACATCACCAGTGATTGGCCTTTTCAGTGTGACCCACTGTAGATAAAATTAGTTTTTGGTGTTTTGCCTTTTGATCCAATGATACCGGTTTCTCCCATTAAGATGGCTTTTAAAACTGGAGATGGAACTGCAAACGCCACTGGGTTGGAGAATCATGACTAATGAACTGAGCCAAAAACAACAAGATGAAGTGCGGTGCAACTAGATTTTAATCCACCTCACTCAACTCACCTCCAACTCACAAATTCTCTTCAGTTTTCACTCTGTTTCCGATGTCTCTTCTTCTAACTTTAATCCCAATTTTGTTTCACTTCAGACAAACTGCAACATAAGAGGGCATGGTAAATTGTTTGTCCCCTTCTGTTGATGCAGACACATGCTGGTATTGGTTTTCTGGTGGGGTTTGCAAAGTTAAACTGTCTTTAACAACTCCAATTTGCAGCACACCCATACGATATCTGCTGAATTTAGCATTGTGATGGGCTCATCTGCGTTTTTTTACACACAAACACACACACACACACACTCCCTGGTGCATTGCTTTCCATTTGGAGTTATGTGAATTGACTTTCAGCAGCCACCTGTCGATGCTGGGGTTCATGGCTTTGGCCTGAGGTGCTGTCATGGGGCTTTGATGCCTTATCATGTAACCTCTCTGAGACACTGGGAACACCTGTCCTTGCACTCATAAGGCATGCTAATACATGGGTACACATGGTGGCCTGCTGCCTGACCTTGCTAGGACAGCAGGAGTCATTGGAGAGACAGGCCATTGCGGCCCTGCAGGACAAAATGTGGCATATGCTCACTCCGTACAGCCCTTAACACATGCAGCATAATCAAGTTGCAAGTGAAAAAAGGTCCATAAATGTTTAGACGGACTACACGTAAAACTTAAGTCAGACCAATAAAACACAAATTTGAGCAAAAAAAAATCTGATCTTAAGAACATCCCTTGGAAAGATGACACTCCTTTGCTGTTGGCAACTGGAGATAATAAACCAATAAGTGCATGTGAGGGTCTCATTCTTGTTTTTTAATGTTGCAGCATTTTATTTTGCAGACAGTTTTCTAAGAATTTGCTTGAATACCACCACACAGCATTGGCTGTAGTGGAAGATAAACAGTGGCCGGTAACATGATGACACCAGAACAACGTGTAATTACACTCTATATTAACCACATACAGCGCAACACATTCAGAACCCAACAGGTTTTCTTCACTTGTCTTGTCTGACCATCGAGATCTATTCCTACACTCACAATCTGTTTACACATGCAGAGGTAACGGACATCTGAACAACCACCTCCCAGGGAGACACAAAGACAAGCCCAGACACACACACAGACAAACACAGAAACACACACACATCTCTGCCCTGCCAAACCTTGATATAATAACCTCTACAACCACAAGAGTTTGCGTGTGTGTGTGTCTGTTTGTGTGGGAAGAGGGATATTATTGTCTGTCTCTCCCCTGCTCCTTCCAAGTGCACTTTTCAAGGTGCAGGGCTTGGTATCTCCATGGCAACAGCAAAGCGGTGGTGAGGGAGGAGGTGGTGGGCGGTGAGGATGAGGAGAGGGGTGGTAGGTTTGGTAATGGGGATGTTGCTGATGTGTTGAAGGAGGGCGGGGGTCCTCTGCTCACAGAGATGCATGCCGGGTACACAGAGTTGGGAACATTGTGACATTTTTATGTTTTGTGACAACGTGGGCTGAAGGCAAACTGTGTGTGTGTGTGTGTGTGTTCTCAAACAGCTCTGTGGAGATCTATGCACTGAGAGGCCAGGTGTGATCTCGATGCTTGGTGAAAGATGACCTCTCGCTGTAACCCACACACACACCCTTTCTCTCTCAGTAAAGGAGCTGTTTGTATAGCGGAGACCTCCAGGTATTATTGGGCTGTGTTTGCATGTGCATGTGTCCATGCTGGCCTAGATATGTCCACCTCTATTCATTTTTCTCCACTTTCTCTCTCCCTCTCTCTCTTTTGACCTTTACTCTTATCTTTCTCTAACATCCAGTTCTCCTTTTTTTCCAAGCCTGATGATCCTTTTTAAAATCCTTTTAAATATCAATTTTTGAGGTTTTCCATCTTTCTCCTTTTGTCCTGCTGCCGTTTCCGCCGTCTGCATCCTACTTAGGGCCTCTGCTGGTATGTGTGGCATTTCTGCAGGCTGTGATGCAGAAAAATAAACTTCCACACAACTTCAATAGCTGACGGAGGGTAAAACATGTTTGCAGGATTTGTAAAGACAGACATTTTTCTATTCATTCTCTTTAATTATATGTTGCAGGTTTGAAAAAGTAAACCCACTTAGTGATTTATGTTCAGTTGCGTCGCAGTAAGTAGTGAGATGCTCATGCATTGCAGTGAAAAGTAAAGGTGTGGAGGTCAGGGTATAGGATGAGTATGACTTTGCATATTGTGTGGTATGTCTTACTAGTCTTAAGCACTTCAATTTTGCTAGGACCTCAATCTTTTCCTAGTGGTTTTATGTGTCATAACCTTGGTCATTTTTTGCTGCCGTGCATAGATTTTGCTAGAATAAAATATTTGGTATGTTGCAGAACAAAACCACAAATTAAATGTATTTCGGTGTTGCTAAATAGTTGCAAATTAATCTAACTTCCAGGAAATACAGTAGCCTGAATTCACACTCCAAAAATGTTTAAGAACCCATGGCATGAAAATTTCTTTAGTTTTTTTTAACATTAATGTGCATTCCCCCAGCCTGCCTATAGTCCCCCAGTGGCTAGAAATGGCGATGGGTGTAAATCAAGCCCTTGGTATCCTGCTCTGCCTATGAAAAAACGAAGCTCAGATGGGCCAATTTGGAATCTTACTCCTTATGAGGTCATAAGGAGCCCCCTCTCTCCTCCTCAATAGCTACAGACACAGAAATGGCATATACTAAGGAAAGCTCATTGTGGGACTGGCTCTAGTGGCTGTAATTCTGCACCAAGACTGAATTTTGGGAAAGAGACTTCCGATACAGTATTAGGGGACCAGCAAGGTCTATATAAAAGCATCCAAAGAGCACCATGTCATGGAACTTTTAAGTTACAGAAACAAGATTAAACTTATCTTAGTAGAAAAACTTAAAAGAAACAAGAACATTGCCTTCAGAATGGCTCCACTCCTACTATGTTGCTGGCATGCAGGTCCTGAATAGTGCATTGTAAGATACTGAATGATTCAAGAGACGGAGGTGGAAATTTATTCATTCTGCTCTCCAGAGCTTTCTGTAAAAGTTCAGTGATGATGTGGCAGCTGAGAAATCCCTGGAGTTTCACTTTGTCCTATAGTCCAAGAAACCGCTCCTAATTAGGGGGAATGGCCATCCCAGAAGATAAGAAAATCAAAGTCTGTGTTGACGCCACAAGGTCAGGTGACATGGACATGCTGTATGTGACATTACGTTGTGTTCAGATCAAAAATAGCAATCCAGCGTTTTGTTGTAGGTTTGTGCGGCGGGGAGATTATGAAACAGCTTATTTGTGTGACTCCTGTTGAGTTCTTTAACCCCCCAATGTAGCATAAATTGACTTTATACTTCACAATTACTGTTTTCCGTCACATTGTTAATGGATCTTGGCGTTTTCGAAGCACTTGAAGGCAGCTTTGTTTCACAGAAGAGAGAAGAAAAAAAAAAGAGATGAGCGAGATGTCGCAAGTGCTTTGTTGTTGCAGGAAACTTCCGGCTATTACACTCCCGGGCAGTTCAGTGATTGTTTCGTTTTTTTTCCCTCCATAGTATTTTGAAACTTATTGTGGCAGCGATAAAGGCAGTGATGTTTCCTCATTACTGTACGGGATTCTCACCAAGAGGGTAAGCGAGCCTCCAAGAAGTGTAGCTCCTATGGAGCCATTTTGATGCTACCTGGCACTCACGTTCGGTTAGCTTTGCCTTGACTGCCATACAGTCGGTAAATAACTTTACATCTGAAGCATTTAAAGACTTTAATTAGCCTGTGTTTACGTTATCTCCTAACTTACGCTCTGCAAGTTTGGGAATGAATGAAATTTCTCTTGGCACAGCTACCAGAAGACGTCCAACTTTCAGACAGGCTGCTCACGTCACACCTATACTTAAGCTCAGTTGGAAGCTGCGCAGTAATGCTCAGCTCTCATCGGAAAAGGGCTTTTAATAGCCTTTACTGGTCTCCGTTGGAAACAATGGTGCAACATTGTCAATTTCATACCCTGATTTCCATCAACTGTGAAAATTTCCATTAAAGTCATTGTGGGTATTTTCACTGACTGCAGAGCAGCTATGTTCCAACACCATCCCATTTCCAGCGATCCGCAACCGTCCGGAGCAGATACGCAGAACTTCTATTTTTGCCGGATGCCGGTGAGCTATCTTGTTAATTTGCTAAATAAAATACACCATGCTCACGGGGGATCATATTTCCCTGCACTACACCTTGAAAATATCTTAATGGGCGAAGACAGGCCTGAAGTCGACAGTTCAGAGGTTTTGTGGTTCTGATTGTAGAAACTACATCCTGTCACATTGTGCGATCATACGTGAATTTGCGAGACCTCGTGGGTTCTTTTGACTTCCGCTGTTAGTCATGGCCGCAGCCGTTCCGCAACAAATCCGGACATGATATGTATTGAAGGACAGCAGAGCACGGAGCAGACACGCAGTGGAAATCCAGGCCATTCCCCAGTTGGTGGAAATCCAGGGTTATACTGTCCATGATTCTCACACCGTCTCGTAGCATAGCCCAAAACACACGGACAAGTCTGATCTCCGGTTACATGATTGTCCACCGCAGAAAGACGTAGGGTTGCGTTTAATCAAAACTTGAGTCCATCTTAACACTTTGCCGCAGGCCCGCTGCGTTTTTTTGTTGTTGCCCCACTGCAGCCTAAGCACACTACCCCCATTCAAAATGTCCTTTTTGCCGGACTCTCTGACAGCTGACGAAGGCTGTCTGAATGCAGCCTTAATCACAGGTGTATTAAGACCATTTTGAGTATTTTTTAGTTTGGATTTATTGCTTTCTGCAGTATAACTGAAACCAGAAAACCTTCTGTTGCAACTATTAGGTGTTTGAAACCAACGCACCTCCACAGTGTTGTCGTGTCACTGACACAGCCATTTTCAATCAACTGATTACCTGGGGGTGGGGCCATGTGTCTGACTATGAAATGTTTGTTCATGTCATTCAGTTAGTGTGTCTGTTAAGAAAATAAATGGACCACAAAGAGCACTTCTGACTCCGTCTTCATTGAACCAAGATGTCTTGCTTAACCTTTGTCAATAGAGGTGAGGTGAGCCATCAGCCACCAAGGCTGAATGTGATGCGCTGAGAGACCTGCCAATAAACGCTAACACTAACAAATATTGCCTTTGTTTGTTGATCACACTTTTTCACAAAACACACACATTAGGATATGTGAAATTTAGTGGGAATACTATTTTTTTGGTTTAAAGATTATTTATTTACTTTATTTGAATAGAACAGCAAAGACATGAAAGGGGAGAGAGAGGGGAAGTGATGCAGCAAAGAGCCACAGGTCAGAGTCAAACCCGCGACCACTGCGTCAGGGATTTAAACCTCTAAACATGGGCGCCCACTCTACCAGGTGAGCTATCTAGGCAACCAGTGGGAGTACAAGTACAATATCTGCTCTGTGAGGCTCCACAAGCAGGGCATTGCTTTGCGTTAATTGCTACAGTGAGCATGCTAACATACTCAGTGAGAAATACATACTAACTTCTCTGAACAGAAAGCAGGACATTTTATAAAACATACACTTTTATAGAAAATTAAAATTTCATGAATGTCTAAACTTATACATATTTTCTGATGTAATTATAACCAAAGGAGAGATTTTATTCACATATTAGATAATACTTTTTTCATACCACATCTCCCTTGTTACAGCGGCGGTTTTACACAGTAAGAAGCAAACAAACAATAGACAATGTGCAAAATGGACTGAATGAATGTTTTATATTAGCATTTAGGTGACCTTTACCTAAGTATGCCTTTGGGTACAACAACAACAACACGCTACACTTTGCCAAACTTACTAAACTGTACAGAAACATCCTTCACAAGAGAGTCTTAGTTATTTACTAAACTCTTGCTAACTTTACCTGCAAAGAGACATCAGTTTTATTGGAAATTAACCCCTGCTGAGGCAATCAATTATTTGTTTAGTCAATCATCAGGCCATCTACAATGTATTTGATAATCAAGTAATCAAAGGTAATTTATCAAGGACAAATCTGTTTGCTGTACAAGTCTTTATTTGATTGCTAATTATTTTTGAGTTTTTGACTATCAGAAAATTTAACCATGTTTGTTAGCATGAGCATTCAGAACTCATCATCATTCATAAGCTAAACGATTGATTAATTAAAGAAAATAAGATGAAAGAAAAGATTAATAAATGTAAAAGATTAATTGCCCTATTGTGGACTAATACCACTAGGACTTGCAGCAGAATTGACTTTAGTTGGACATGCAGGAATTAAAACGTACAAGGAACAATGATGATTGATCATTTTAATTCCTGCTCTGTGTGAGACAGTCTTTCCCCATTTGTATACACTCCTTTACACACTGCAGTAGATGGCCAAACAGATTAAAATGACCATCCTGCCCCCCCCTTATTAATCTGCCTCTGTCAGTGAGCTTTACCTCTGTTCAATGACCGCTCTTCATGGTGTTGTAGAATAGCAGATTGTAATTTTTACACACTTTGTCATTATTTGGCCCATTGTGATCATTTGAGGCTGCTCTGCTTTTATCTTTTTTTTCAGTTTTTGTAGCCAATGAGATTTTGCTTTTTTGGAGCTGTTATTTTGCTTTGTGTTGCCTTTAAACCTGACATCAAAGACTATAAATAATATCTGAGCTTTTTTGAAGTTGACATACTTGATTTCTAATTGGGACTCATCGCAATACTTGGTTTTGGTATTACTTCAAAAATAGTTAGGCTTAATTGATTTTTTTTGTTGTTGTCCATGCTATATTACATTCATATATTATTATTTTTTAAAGCAAATCAAAATGAAACCATTTCTGTTCTTATCAGTTGTTCGCCTTTTGCTGATCATCAGTGTTAGCAACCAACTCAGATTAGTGGTCAAGAGGGGTAAATGATGTATTAAATGAGGGCAAGCAGGTTATGGCTAGTAAGAATTTTTCTTCTGTCTGTAAATTGGACCCTTGGGCCCTATGCGGTTCCGCTAGTGAGCCACACGGGGCGCAGCTGCTCACACAGGCCGGGACACTTGACGGGATATTCAAAGTTTAGGCAATGCTTGCAGCACATCGGGGATCAGCGGAGGGGAGAGTTGAACAGTAGTTTTCATACCAGAGAGCGCCTCCAAGTTGCATTAAAAAATGAAGAGTTGGGATAAAGCAGCTTGTCCGTTAATTTCACTGCATTTTCGTGTCGATGCGAGCTGTCAGCGGGCCTGTCAGTCAGTCTGTCTGAAGCACGGCCAGCGCTCTCTGAAAAATCCTCTCATCTACACAGGAGAGACACACAGCCAGTGTGTGGGCGCCCGGTGCCCGGTTTGTGTGTATGTGTGTGTGAGCGTGTAGAGAGTCTGGGAGTTGTCAGAGCAGGCAAAGAAACGGGGAGCACGCACAATGTGAGAGTGGAGTTGAGAGAAAGAGACATAGGAGGAAAGAGAGGAGGAGAGTTGAGTTGGAGTGTGTGTGTGGGAGAGAGAGAGAGAGAGAGAGAGAGAGAGAGCGCGCGCGAGAGAGAGAGAGAGAGAGAGAGAAAGAGAGACCTCGGCGGAGAGCAAGAGAGAGAGAGAGGGGAGGAGAGCTCCGTCTCTCCCGGTGCACTTGGCAGTCTAGTTGCGGGCTGCTGTGCTGTTGCTGTCGTGGCGTGGCTGGTCGCGCCAGGCGGGGAACTTCACCACACTGGAGCCCGGAGTCCCACTCTCTCACCTGCGCAGTTCGGAGCTGCCATGGGTCTCTCGCCTGGATTTACTGTCCTAATTATTCTACCGGCCTTTCTGCTGCACACCAGCGGCCTTTACATCGCCAGTAGCGTTGGTACGTACAGTAGACCTACAGTTTTAAACGTGGTCAGTGTTTATGTTGTTTTACGTATCTGCTGATCTCTTATCAGCGGGACTGCACGGGGCTCTCCATGCGCTCACTGGAAGTCTGGAGCTCAGCGTAGCTCGGCAAAAACACTATCCAGTTTCCTTCTTGTGTCTAATTTTTGGCATGCTTTTGCAGTTTTTGAAAACAACAGTGTAGGACGCGTTTGCAACTTCTGTGCGTCCTGCTGTGTTTGCAGGGTGTTTCTGGAAGTCCCTCAGCGGTGCAAGCAGTGTTGTGATATGCTTTCTCCAACCAGGGGATAATGTTGTCTGGGGTGTAAAGGGGCATCAGATGCGCCGGTTTACTGTCGGATTTTGCAGGGAAGTAGCCCAACATTATCAGATTTTGCCGCTGTCGCATTTATCGATCTGTCACAGAACGCAGGAGTCGGATGTCGGCCTATCGATCACACTATTATCAAATCATTCCTCTGGCATGGAGGCTCAGGACACACTAACAGTGTTTTGGGATTTATCATTCAGCAAACTTTTACAAAAAAATAATAATACTAAGTGCACCTGAGGACCACATAGACTATGAGATGATAGCATAACTGTCTTTGACTCTGATGGCATTGACACCTTAAAGTGGCCTTAGGGGTGTGTGTGTGTGTGTGTGTGTGTGTGTGTGTGTGTGTGTGTGTGTGTGTGTGTGTGTGTGTGTGTGTGCGCACGCAGGGAGCATTTCTCAGGTTGCCTAAAAAATGCACCAGTGTTGTCCCAGTCAGTGAAATGTCCCTAATCCAAGTCAATGTCAGAGGCATGAACTGTCTTTAGGTGTCATCACTCACAGTGCATCCATTAGTATGTAGTTAATTTACAATAATGATAATTTAACATTATGATGATTATAGAAGAAATGATTGCAAAATACATTACAGTGTGCATCATATAGAAAGCGCTTAATAAGAGGGTTTGGTTTTCCTTTTTTTATTCAGTCAGTGTCGAGGTTATAGAAATCACTGTCCTCGATCGAGCAGCCTGACAGAGAGAAAACAGCGTGAGAACGCCGCAATTAGCACCTTGATCTTGTACTGGCTTTCCTGTTGGCGGTAGAAGGGCACAGAAGGTGTCAGAAGCGCAGCGCGCACTGCTGAGGCTGCCGTTTGCAAACGCACAGTGCCGTGCACCGGGGTCGCCTCTGGGTTCATGGGTGGGGCTCTGTGTGTGTGTGTGTGTGTGTGTGTGTGTGTGTGTGTGTGTGTGTGTCCGACTGAATAAACACACACCTGAAGGAGGTCCTGCAGTGAACGAAGGTGTATTGGCATTGCCAGTGAATAGGCATATTGACCTGAGGGCTGAGCTCCATGGGCTTTCACTGTATTTTGTATCTCCATCTTTACTGCTATTGAATTACACAAAGTGTGTTTGTGTGTGTGTGTGTGTGTGTGTGTGTGTGTGTGTGGACTGTACTGAGGTTACTTTTAGAGAGAGTGTGTGAGTAAAAGGTTAACGCTTTTATTTCTTTTATTAATTATTATGATTCAGAATAAAGAATTCCATGGCACGCTTGACAGTTTTCTAATCCCTTATTTTACCTTCCACGTCTTTTTTCTTTCTCCTATTCACACTGCACACATGACTCCCCATTTTCTCAACTGTTTATCCGGCCCACTTTTTCCATGACATTTCCTCCTCTCCATGCTGTGGTTTCTTTTTGTTATCTTCAATCTTTGATTGTCTTCCTTCTCATCCTTTTCCACATTTTCATAACCATTTTTCCCTCTTGCACCTGTCCTTGCCTCATGTTCTCCTCTCTCCTCTCCCCCATCATCCCCTCTCTCTCTCCCCTTAACTGTCCTGTTCCCAGACTCCCTGCAGCATGTCCTGGGGGAGTATGGACTGGTGAGGCCGATCAGTGTGGACGCAGAGGGCCGCTTCCTGTCACACGCCGTCTCAGCTGGCCGAATGGCAGGAGGGCAGTCCCGTAGGCGCCGGAAGAGGGAGGTAGGAGTAGGCAATGATGAGTGGGAAGGACCAAAAGGAGAGCCTGCGGCCTTTCGGGAAAGGCTTTACTACAATGTTACCATCTTCGGCCGGGAGTTCCACCTGCGCTTGCGCCACAATGCCAGGCTGGTGGCCCCCGGAGCCAAGATGGAGTGGCATGATGACAGCGACAGCGCCCAGCACTCTGAGCCACTGCACGATGAATGCTTGTACGTGGGGGACATCACAGACACACCAGGAGCCACTGTGGCTATCAGCAACTGTGACGGCCTGGTGAGTGAACAAACCTGTGTTAACTCTTATCTGTCTAACTGCTCAAATGTTTACTGAGCTCGCTGTGAAGATGCCTGTGGACAGAGGGCCACGAGCTGACACAAGAGAGCAGATAATGGATGTCTAAGTTTGTAGGGGAGCTCTTTGTTTGAAAAAGGTTGATATGAAATTTTAACATATTAACAAAAGCAATAGATTTTTGCCCCTCGCCCCCTTCTCTGTCCCTGGTGAGTCTTTCTGGTTGACCCCATAGCTCAGAGGTTGTAATAGGGTCAAACGTATGATTTACACTGCTTTTCTCCTCTGAACTGGTTGTAACACCAAGCCTGCCATGAAAAATGCCTGAGTCACGTTTTCATCCCTCTGTCCTCTGCCCCTTTTAGTTTGCTCAAGTAAAAGGAGGAATGGAATATTAAAGCAGTACACTGATATTTCACAGATAACCTCAATATGTATGATATGTCAGCACAATGCTTTTAGAATAACATTTAGCTGGCTTGTAATGCTCACTATATACCGAGGATGAAGCCTTGTACAAATAGCAGACACTACATCAGCATTGGAATTGAAGCTGCCACCATATAATATTTTGGTTGCACAACAGTTGCTGAAATAGCCTGAATTGTAAATGCTTTTAATAGAGCTGACGATGAATAGAGGAAAAGAGATGGCAAACAGTTGGTGAATGGCTGTCTGCAAGGGAGAGAAGTGAGAGAAAGATCGTGTGAAGATTGTGCACAGGAACTGCTGCGATGAGAGGATGTAGAAAGATGGAGACCAGTGCCCAGAGGATGAGGTGTAAGGGACAAGTACAAAAGATAAGCCTTGGGGCAGGGGAAAAAATGAAATAGGAGTAGAAATGGGCAAAGCTTGTGTACTGGGAACGATGAGATTGGGGGGGAGGAGTTCCCCTCATTAGGAAGTGTTCATTAGTTAGCCAGATCAGCCCGCCACTGGAGCTGAGTAGCAGCGACTGGATCCGTTTAGGGTTGAGGACACAGGGGACTGAGCAAGCAGCTGAGAGAACAGGCAGGGAGCCAGGACAGCACAGGCCTGACATGCCCACTTAGCCTGACACCAGCCAGCAGCAACTCACTGCTACTGCTGCTCGCGCCGGCCCGTCATTCTGCCATTCTATTGGCAATTCCTAGGAAAGGTGGCTGTCAAAGTGTAGTTGTTAAATAAATAAATTAAACATTACCAGTTAGCACCTAAGTGGCTGAATGCACTGCCAAGATTTAAAAGGATGGGGTCGCATGTTTCTATGTCTGTCTGCCATATAATAATCCTCACATGCCCATGTGTACGTTGAAACAGTGTTTGTTAACTCTAATAATTGTTGTGTTACAATTAGGTCCTCATTTTGTTTGTATCATGCACATGCACAAGGATGGATATGTATGCACAAGAGCTTGTGGGCAACGCAATGCACAGTATTGCTGCCAGTTTTACACTATTCCACTGTTGGACAATTGGTGGTGGTAATGTAGCAGAAGACTGCAAGTTTTATGATGAAGTAAATGCATTTAACACAGCTGTCAGGCCTCAAGGATTCACACAATACATTTTGGTGAATAATACTGAATGTTTACATAACTTCACAGGGCACCTTAAGTGCAGTCAAAGCTACTATAAAACTTTAGCAATCCAAGTTAGATGAATCAAGTGGAGTTATGGTCTGAATGACGTACAAAATGACGTCTTTTTTTTTTTACAGTCCCTCCACCACAGTTCAGCAAGAAAACATTAAACGATGACACATAAGGAATTTTATTTGAAAAAGAACGTGATATATGAAAATAGTCCCTTTATCTAACTCAGACTGCTGATGTATTTATACTGGCTCCAGCTAAATTCCTGCTGGATAAGGACTGAGGATGTTGTCCCCCAACGCTTACATTAAAGATTCATTAGAAAGGGATCTCTTCAGGGCTCGTATGGACAGAAGGAATTATGAGCATGTGAGTGCTGTGAACAATGTGAATATATCCTTTAAAATCATGTTTGTTGAGGCGGTTTAGAATCGGACTTGTTAAAATTGCTGAGGACTAAAAGAATGCCGTTAACAATGAAATTGTATTGGACAAATTATTCATCAGTGCTGGAATCGCCACACCAAAAAGTCAAAAAAGGAAAAGCCCTTTTCATATAATCACATTAGTGCTGTCCACTTATATTTAATTTGTTTCTCCGTGCCTCTGAGCAATTCCTGTCATTACTAATCAATTCTTACAACCTCCTCAGGCAAGCCAAGAAATTAGGGATGCACCGATTCCAGGATTCGGTTCCGGATTTGGCTGAGTATTGTTTTTTTTGGAAGGGTTTGGTTTCTGCCGAACCTTAGAACCTTTTCCAACCGAACCCTACGCTTGCACTACGAGCACTACGCTGGTCGCCGTTTGTTACGGGAATGTGTTTACGTAGGTGGACCGTTCAATGCAGTAGGCTGTGAGAAAGTGAAAATGGAACTTGTGATCAGAAAAAGTGTTCTTTGGCAGTATTTTTAGTCAAAAAACGTATTTCAAGTTGAGCTACATGATCAGTTTGCAATGCCGATTTGTCTCGTGGTGACAAGGAACCTAAATATTACACAACATTGCCACTGTTAAAACGTTTGCGCATGAAATATCCAAAAGAATACAAAGTGTGCATTAAGGACTCTACAGACAGCAGCCAAAATTCAGCAACTTGAGGTACTGCAAAGGAAGGACAGTGACCGCTGTTAACCAGACAGTGCCTCTGCCGGGCTCTCAGCTGTTCTCTCGGTGAATGAGTGTCCTTACCGTCTGAACTGCCAGCTGCTGCTCGTTAGTTAACGTTAGCTTTGTAACTTCACCCACCCAACATGCCTTCATCATACACTGGTTAGCAAAAATCTGGCAATAGCGATGTGCTTTCCTTAAAAGAGCATATGAATTCCACATTAGGTTGTTGCATGTAACTATTTTAAAAGCCGCGGACGGGCGTAGCCCAAAATTCTGGGCCCTGTAGAAAGGCATTTTCAATGGGCCCCCTTCCCATCCATGCGTCTTTTTGGGCCCTCCTCACATGAGGGCCCTGGGTACTGAGTCCCTTTTTTCCCCCTCAGTCCGACACCCCTGGTCATAGACGTTGTTTACTACATTAATGTGTTTACTGTGTTTATGGACTGAGGATGGGAGTAGAATTCGGTACTCGAATTTGGCAGGATCTTAACCAGTGGATTCGGTATTCCACATACCCCAAAAATCTGGATTCGGTGCATCCCCACAAGAAATATAGCCAAGCTCTGTCAGGTTCTACCAAAGCTCTGCCTGCATCTGCTTTTTTATACCCAGCGGAGCCCGCTCTGCCCTGCTGTGCCCACTTCCTCCGTGACCCAGCCACCTGGTTAGACCCTTTTCTGCCCTGCGTTGCCTTTTACAGCCAAGAACCTCTTGCTGGCTATGATCCAAGGTGTGTGATGAGGGGAAGGAGGAAGAGAGCCAAGACGGGGGCAGATAGGGTTCAAACCAAAATACAAGAAAATAATAATAAAGAGGCAAAGGAGGGAAGATGAAGAGGGCAAAGAAAACTTTTGAATTGACTAATGACCTTTGGAGGGAATTGGATTTCTGTGAACAGAAGCTGTGATTAGTTGGTTAGTTCTCTGGACGGTTGAGGGGAGGCAGCACACTGTACAGTATGGTGTGTGTGTGTGTGTGTGTGTGCATGCGTAGGACTTATGTGGAATGTTAAGTGTCAGCATAGTGGCTTTTCATTTTTCTAGAAGAGACAGAGATATAGTGATGGGAGTTATGGCTATTATACCGTATTTCTCCACGCTATATAATTCTGTCGCGGTGACGTGCTATTAGGGACTGTCACACTGTACAAAGGGTGCTTACAAAGTCTGATGCCAGGAATGCAATGACTTTCACTTTGGAAGTTCATTTATTTTCATCAAATAAATCAGAGCCTCTTGTGTATATATATATATATATATATATTTTTTTTATTTTTTATTTTCTATGAAAGTCAGTAAGGCGGCTGTTTATGAGCATTGTTTACTAGAGCATAGTCAGAGCAAGTTCTCTGTCATGATTTCATTGTTCAAGTGGTTTTATCATTTATGTTGCCACAAACACACAGAGATTCTGTTGAGTGATTAGTATTTTGTGACCATTTCTAAACTCTGAATGCTCAGCATGCACCAATGTGACCCAGCAAGAGTTAAAACAGAGAAAGAAGGACAGAAAGAAGGAAAGAAAGAAAGAAAGAAAGAAAAAGAAAATAATCATGAATAGACCATCTTCAGAAAAAATGCAATGAGTTAAATTGAAAGTATGAATAGACAGAAGGTAGTCTCGTTTTGCCAGACCTACCTCCACAGCGCTGCGGAGTAGGGTCTGGCTAGTCCGCATAACATTCCACTGGTTTATTGGCATTTCTTTAAACCAATCACAATCGTCTTGGGTGGCGCTAAGAGCCAGATGGAGCAACGGTGCCGCTGCAAAATAGCCTCTGGAAGGAACCTGTTTGGGTGGAACATGTGTACGTTCAAAGGTTGTTTTAGTCGTGCACCAGAAAACTCAGATTGGAAAGATAGTCTACCTAGCCGTCTGGATTTACCCTGCAGAGATCTGAGGACCAGTTAACCATAGTGCCCATAAATCGAGCAGAGCTTAGAATGCCAACACAAAGAAAAGGGAGGGACATCCGGCTGATTTTCCAGTGGCACCGGAACTACACCGTAAATGAAACATCGGTGATATAGATTAGATCGGGGTGTAATTTCACATTTTTTCTATCATAGTGGCTACCTTATCAATAGTAAGCTTATCGTCAATGTGTTAATATTTTTTCACAAATAGACCAATTTATATTTAATTCATATTATTGTATATGTTTATGTGTTGACATATTTACATTTTTGACAGAAGATACTTAAAAAAAAAACAGACAGAAGGTAATAGAGTAAAATAATTTCTAAAAGTTTTAAGAATCACCATCTTCCACCAACATCTACTTAACCTTCAAACCATAAACACATCTAGATATCTGTCTCTAGTGTGAGGAGCCTGTTTTCCAGATGGGCCACAGCACCCCTTACAATCAGCAACTTCTGACAAATTCTAGGGCAGCTTCAGGTTACCGTGGGAACAGGAGGTCACACAGGTCTGTGTAGCTGATAGGCGTGCACGGGGAAAAGCCAGAAATGAGATCCAGCTTTATTTCCAGCTGAAATGCGATTCAGATGGGTGACAAGTGATCTTCATGACATGAGTTTGTAACAGAGGAAGGGGTTTACTCATAAAATTCAGATGGGTGGACACTTGGATGACAGCACACAGGTTGTTCACTTTCATATGTGCATGCACATTACACACCTTTGCTGAAGTGGGAATCATGTGCTCCAGCACGCGCCACACCTACTGTATGGCCAGATGCTCTGACACACAGCAGGGACAGACAGCAGCCAACGCAAAGTTCCCATGAACCAAATTTACCTCGCTGCATGACAAAAAACCTGTGCACACATTTCTCTTAATGTCTCCACCCGTCATTCCTTTCGCTCTTTACCTTCTTTCACTCTCTCTGTCTCGTGTTTCTTGGCCAGCAGCGGTAGCAGCAAGCAGGCAAGCTTTCCTAATGATGGCATTAAAAGAAAGTCAGGAAAATGACAGAGAAAGCGAAAGAAAAAGATGTGGCAGACAGCTTTTTGCTCCCCAACACCCACAGATTCCAAAAAGAAAGAGACAGTGTTCCTTTAGTGATCAGTCTTTTGTCTGTTTTTAGCAGCAGCTCTGCTCCCAATTGTTGCTCAGACAAGTGGTGTTGAGGGTTAAGGGTATTGCCCACTGGCTATGCATTAAAAAGTTAAGAACCAAGAAAGTGGATCTGGGTGTTACTAACTTAAGGATGTTGGTTTTATGCCTGATATTTTCATAGTATGTGCATCATCATTAGATAATTAGCCCAGATCATGTGCAGGTGTTGCCCTTTGTATATTCTGACATGCCGTATTTATGTATGGCTGTGTTCTTCAGTCTGTTCATGTGTGTTGTTAGTGCACAGTAGGAATGCTGGGAGGCAGCGTTGTTATTTTGGAGCTTTCATTGAAAAGATTCAACATGAACAGCAAGGAGAAACGCCAGTTTTTCCCAGCATTGACAGGTGTTGTTATTTATGTCTTTTCTGTGGCGGGTGCAATGAGATGTCACATTCTTTGCAAACACTACACAAACTGCCTTTCAGGGTACATTACTAATTGAATTGAATGGTGGTGTTGTTGTTATATGACTACAATTAATAAGGTTTAAATGTTACTTAATTACAAAGCCACTAAACATACACACTGCATACGCCCAGTTCTGTGCCAGCAGAGCTCTTTGTCATGTGTGAGTGTGTTGACAAAGAGGCAGGCCTTTCACAATAATAGCCCCAGCACTACGCTAAATGGCAGCAACACAGATACTTGTGCCAGCCATGCCACTGGAATAGGCTCAGTCATTACCTCCGTAGTAGGAGTCAATAGAAAAGGCTGCCCTGGGCTGAGCCAACCCATCCATTCATCTATCCAGCCCGGCAGTTTAGCTTGGTCAGGCGTGGCAGCTCAATGGGCCCTACAGTGTGTTATTCCACCCCGGGTCACACGATAAGCAGCTCTGAACTGTAATCAGCTCAAATTGAAATGATGACATCAATTACAGCACGGCTCACAGCTGTTGACCCCAGCCCTCACTAGCTGTGTAGAGGAGACTGCGTGTATGTTGAGGATACAAAAAAAGTGGAGGAGTGGTGGTTGAGGAACGCCTGAAGGAACCGCATGGCTGGAGGGAGGGCCGGGTGTGGAGAGGCCAGACTGCTGAGGCATGGTATGAATGGTGTGAGAGACAGACAGCGAGCGAGAGAAACATGTTCTCGGTATCTGATTGCAGGTTCTACCCCTGCAGTGTAGCTCCGCTCAAACATACAATTACTCAATCTAGAGCTATTATCAGACAGAGAGAGAAAATAGAGGAAGTGAGGGTGGGAGAGAGAGCGAGAGAGTCAGACAGACAGAGACCTGGGCCGTTCTGAGGAACACTATACAGAGCAAAGGAGTGCTTTTACCAGAGCTGTGATTACTGCCGCTCACTCAGTGCACTTAACCAGCCCCCTTGACTCTCTTTGTCTCGCTCTCTGTCATTCACAGAGTGCTGGCTCAGAGCACACGTTTGAGTTTGTTTGAGTGGTTGAAATAACAGGATTCATTCGAGAAAATGGAACAGTGGAACCCCAATGATTATAGGGAAACACCTCTGTGATGTCACGATAACAGCAGGTTGTTTTGATACTAAAATCAGCTCCCGGATATGATGCCGTAGTGAGGATGGACCATGTTTCCTGGATTCCATGATGTCATGGTAAAATCCCAGACTTTGGGCTGTATGTTTAACAGTACAATGACCAGTGCGTACTCATTGCTTGTTATTTCGGTTCATATACAGTACTACGTGAAGTGTGTTTTGTCACAAAAGGCGAGTGGTTGTGGAAAAAACATAGGGTGTACAATAATGATTAATGAATTATCTTCTCAGATAGTCACATTTTTTCTGAATTCATAACAGCTGTGCCAGCCACAATAGAACGTGATGAAATTACTTTACCTTCATCCCAATGTATAGGTGCAATTAAGTTGTCTGAGAGGTGCAGAGTGGTGATCCGTATATATACAAAAGGCAGACCAAATATCTTTGTATATTGAGTTTCTGTTTGTGTGGGTAGAGTAGTCACCGTGTTAATCACAATGATCCCAAAACATTGCGACTCTCCTCCCATGATTGCCATGTGGACAGTGGAGTGCAAAACACCCGAATTTCAAATAAATGGACATAAAGCATTTCATGGTATCATGTCTTGCGTATTTTGAAGAATCGGAGGTCACAACTAGAAGATCAACTGTTTCATGGACCAACATAGTTAATTATCTAAAGCCCAGCTTGCCTGTCAGTCAGTCAATCACTCAGCCAGCAAGTCCCACAGACCGCAGGGCAGTGCAGGAAACTGATTGATGCTATCCACATCAGCAGTTCTCGAGCTAACAGCCCCCATATGCCTTTGTGGAAGATCTTGGAAACAGTTCCAGCGTTTTATCAAACCTTCTGCCTGCCGAGCCCTGGCTGACCCAGCCCTCCTGTGGCTGCCTTGTTTTACCTCCCCGCCGCCGCATATGTGGCTTGGTACTCTTAGGGGCCATCCACACGGTCCACACGAATCCCCCAAATGCACTGCCTGAAAACTCACTTTTTAGAAACCTGGTGCCAGGGTGAAAATATTTGAAACTGCCGCCCTTGCGTCTTTATTTGGAAGCCGCGTACTTGCGTATTAATGATGTCATCGCCGCACCCCTCGACCTCTAGCCTCTCACCTCTCAACGATGTCTCATATCAACAACAGCAATGGTGGACTACATGCTTGTTTTCCCGTTGGAAGATATTATTAGGTTTATTAGGGCAAAATATACCGTCTGTTTGTATACAGCGTGTAAGCTTTATGAGCATGCTCCGCCTCTTCTTCTCTGTTAGTGAATTTGTGTAACAGTAACAGCGCCCCCTATAGGCCTGGACCATGAAGTAGCGTTTTGAGTCCTTTGCAAATCCTTTTGGACGCAAATACTAATAACTTAAGTTTTTTTTTTAAAGATTGTTTTTGTACCTGTGATCTTAAAGTTTTCCCCGTACATCCCTAAAAAACACATCACAACATGAGAGAGAGTTAGGATGAGAGAGAAAGGAGGGTAGGTGGAGGAAAATGACAGTAACACAAATGGTGAGGCAGGAAGAGCACGGTGGAATCTTAATGTGCCCAAACCTAAACAAGAACAGCAGCAGCAACATCATCATAACCGTCGCCACCTGCTCACTGTTCAGTGCTCAGTCAGAAGGGATGGAGTGTATGGAGGGAGGGAGGAGACACTCTACTTGATTAGCATGAAAACAAAAAAAATCACTTTCCATTGTCTCCTTCTCTCAGCTAAGTTCAATAGCCTGCTTCAAGAAGCTAGTACACTTCTCTTATTGATCATGGATATTTTATGTTTGCCGGTTGCTTTCACTGCATGAGTGCATACTTAAACCCCCTACACTCTAATTCTAATTAGTTAAATTTGTTTTTCCACTGGATTGAATTGTTTAGCGGTCTCATTTGTATTTTCTGTTTGCATGTTCCTCAATGGAAAGAAAAACAAAACAAAACTGAGCCTGTCTGTATGTCCGTCTACATCTCTCTCTTTGTGCATTTGAAAAAAAGAAAAGCATTTTGCTTGGCGCTTACTGCAGCAAGCAGCTAAGCCAAGAATCGCACCTCATAACAGAAACTCACACCCTCCTCATCTAACTAGGCCTGCCTGTTTTTGTTTTCTGCAATAGAGAAATAATCACATTTTCTCTCCCAGTGTATTATGTTTTTTTTTTTTTATGGCCAGTGCATGAGGACCTCGGGAATTGTTAGTGTACCAGCATATGTAATATATTATATAATAATATATTGTATTCTAATAACTGACTCTGTGGGGGCTGGAGTGAAGTAGCAGAAACAAAGAAACACATCTAGCACTTTGATCACAGTGACTGATCGTCTGCCAGAGTGTACAAGAAAAGCTTTGGATACTGCCTTACAATTATGTAATCAGTTTGCCAAATGTCATGGAGACTCTGAGATGACCTTGTCCATGTATAGCTCTGTGTGAGATTGAGTTACTGTGTAGTTGGGCTTCAGAAGTGTGCTGGATGTGTCTTCTGGATCAGCAGGGTCAATCCCCATCAAGCACTTTATCAACAACAAACGGCAGGGGGATAAGGTGATATTTATCACAATATGTTTATCACAATAGTAAGAGATTTGAGAACCTGACCGGTAGGGGTGGGACTCACCAGAGGTCTTACCATACAATATCATCACAGTATTTCTGTCATGATACAATATTATCATTTTGCAATATTCTGCAACTTTTTTCACAATTTCAAATTATGTTCCCAAAAGGAAACATTGTCAATGTTTGTTTTATCTAAAAAGATAAATAAATGTCTCTGTTTGTTCATCTTACTTCAATTTTATTGCTGCAAAATATGATTGTCAAGCAGACAAACTAACGAACACAAATATTATAGAACATTGATTATTGGCATCTGTGTATTAATACAGTATTGCCACGGAAAATATTGAGATACTATGGTGTATTGATTTCCCCCCACCCCTACTGACCAGGAATAATGTGAGCTGCATCCAGAAAAGCTATTTAAATACATAATCACACAAAAATAAACACAATCCTGTCAGTCAAAATCCTTCTGAATCCGAAAATATGTAGTGATTAAAGCGTATATCTTATTCATCCGTTAAAATCCCTCATTTATAATGATACCAATCAGAATAATGTCTTTTGCTTTTTTTTAAAGCATCTGCATGTGTGATTAATTTGCACATTGCCAGGAAAAGGTCTAATTACTGGTGCAATGTTTGCATGTAATGGTAATGCTGATAATGCTTCTGGTGATTAGTGCATTTCGTGGTATTTGCAATCTTTGTGGCACATAATGTTCTTCGTGCTGGACTTTAAGGGAATTTATCCTACGTTTTGCCCCACACCTGGCGTACTCATCTCTCCCATGTAACTTTCCAACCTCTGACCCCTGGACAATAGCATGTGGTGTGTTAAGCTCACTCCTGCCCCACTGTCCCTCGTTATGAAGGGGGCTGTCTCCTAAAAGACTGACTGCCCGGATGCAGCTTAATTCTATAGTTACTGTGCTGGGATTGGGTTAGTACGTTCTCCATATCCACAATTTGATTTTACTTTCAATTTTGAGGTCAAAATTCCATTTTTGATTTACACATTTTCTTTTCAGCAGTGACAGCAATGCCACAATAAGTGCCACTAGATGGCAGAAGGATACATAACAACAGCAGTTTGAGTTTTACAAGATGAACAAAGTTCAATTGAATGCACCATTAGTTTGGCGAGATGCACATGAACATGCCATGAAGTAGTGGCTGTGGTTTTCTGGAAAAGAATAGCTGCATGCTACCGGTAAGCCAACTTTACTATGTGTCTTTAGCTGCATGCTACAAGCCGGTGAGGTGCGCTTTGGCTGCTGCTGTTGCCTTTTTTATTATTGTTATTATTTTTTATTTTTTTTATGATAGTCAAAATTAAAAGCTCATTTCGATCAATTTTCATGATCAGTGTTTTATATAGTCCATATACAGTATACATATCGCCCAGCCCTTTTTATAAGTATCCGATTTAACCCTCAATTAGCCTCTGTTCTGCTGGAGTGTCCTTGAGCAAAAGTCCTTATTAGCTGCTTGCTTACTGCTGCATGTAGCCAATCCAGCCTCTGGCCTCCCTGGAAAGAGGAAAGAAATGCCGATCAGGGATCAATAAAGAACCATGTTAATGTTTTCAGAAGGATGTTAAGGCCCTTCTACACTGTTATGTCATCGGTGTGTGTTAAAGGGTGTGTGGCTTAGTGTGTTACAAAGTGCATTAAGGTGTACAACTATTAAAATAAGAATAAGGGCTTAAAAGAAAAATTATTAAATAGCTCTGCTGTCAGACTTAGTCTGTTTATTGGTTATGTTTATGGACATAGGCAGCATTTTGCATCCTCGTAACTTCTATCCTCCCTAACACAGACGCACACACAGACACACAGCGTGATGATTGACAGCATCACAAAGGGACATATTTCTTTTCTCAGAGGCTAATCCTCTGCCTCTCTATTTCACACACACTGACACACTGGGGAGAAGGGACTTAATGTCAGGTTGTGCTCTATCTCCACAGTTCATTTATAATCCTCTTTCTCCCTTTTTGTACTGTCTCCTCCCTTTTTCACCCACTCCTACATACTACACCACCACCACCCGGAGTGTAGTTCAAGGCTGGGATCCATCACACAAGTCCACATTTTGGCCACATCAATGAGACAGCATGTGAGGAGGGCTAGAGGATTTTTTTCCCTTGCTTTATGCTCCTCCTCTTCTCTCCTCTTGAACTCCTCTCTTCTCCTCTCCCAGCAGCGGGGTGTATGCTCGCAGGGCGGGTGTGTCTGCAGCTGACTCTGATGCGATTTGACTGTGCCCTCCTCTCTGTCCTTTTTGCTGGTGTATGACAGTGTGAAGCCGACATCCACCTCCGTCTTTTATCCCTTACCATCTCTTCATCTCTCTCGCCGGTTGGGGGGGAAAACATTTGTTCTAGGTCTAGTTATATGCCTATCTTCTCAGCCTGTCTCTCTGTCTGTTTGCATGTTGTGCATAGGCCCGTATGGAGGTGTTTGTACCTTTCTCTGTGTCATCATTAGCCATTTTTTTCTATTCAACTGAGCATGAAACAGAAAAAGCATTTGTGCCAAACATGACAATACGGCAAATAAGGAATAACAGCTGTTCAAATATGAATCTCTTCAAGAAGATTAAATCAATAAACAGTCCAAATAAACATGATAATGATTGAACCTGAAAGGAATCCTGTTCCATCTGATCTGAGTGGATTTGAATTTTTGTGTGGCACTTTTAGAAATATTGATAGGAGTTGCACATGAGGGGGGAGGTATTTTAGATCAAATTCATTCCGGAAATGAGGGAAGTATGTTTTCTTAATATTTTGGCTGTGTTTGCAGAGCACACATTTCTTTTGAAAGCAGGGTGACCTCCCAGTTAGTCCTTCTATGGCTGTGTTGGCCTCTTTCCACAGCCACTCTGCGCTTACCAATGTTCTTATCTGGTCAAGGAATTTCTCAGTTTTGGGGAAGTCACAATGACCAGACAGTCTTCCACTGTGAATATCCTGTTTAAGGCCAAGTACATTCTCCTTTTTTGTATTTCCTTCCCAATACCACTGATATTTTTTATGTCTTTTAGTGTGGTTGAGTTGTGTTGTAGAACTCAAGGCTTTCCTGAGGTGGTGAAGTAAACCCCACCTGTCAGATATAATGGCACCATTCACAAGGTTCATGCAGTTATAATGTAGGTCCAAGTTGTAGTAGGCATTTATTGCCCTTTTTTGAAGATTAAATATTAGTGGTTAAAGGCCTCACTCAGTCCAGCATGCTTTGTTAATAGCTACGTTTTAACTTAAAATGGCAATTCTGTTAATTAGAGTAAGTAATTGACTAAATTACTTGTACATAAAAAATAATAAACCGTACACCCCTCTTAGTCAGCTTCCAAATCACAAGTCTCTATTTTTGGGATTTCAAATCAAAAGTAAGTGTTTCATAGTTTCACAACATGACTCAACACAATCAGCTCTGAAATCGCTTCCAAATGTTTCGTGAGATTCTGTATTACTCACACTGGCTTCGTTGTAGTAGTGTTACTGGAGGGTTGTCACTTCCTTGGGTTTCCCGCCAAATAAGGCAAAATAGTTCAATAATTGCTGCTGATGACGGTGACCAAATAATTAAAGCAGGGATTTGTTTTGCCAAGGCCCTTGGGTTTTTTACATGGGGACAGGAAGCAGATGATTTTTGGTAGTTTTCCTCTTAGTTATTTTTATTTTGTTCCTTATTATTACAAAACAGTCCTTGGTCACTGCGCACGTGTCTCTGAAACTGCATTTTTAATCACCATCAGAATTGTTAAACCAACCTCTGACAAGTGTACATGCTGGCAGGATGAGAGCGTTAAAGCCTGACAGGCAGAGAAAGGTGAATGTTTTGGACCGAATCACTCTCTGTCTGATGTGCTTTTTTTCTTACCTTTTCTCCCTCCTCCATTGCCCATCCATCTTTATCTCTCTTCTGCCCTCTCCACGTCCCTCTTCCTCCACCTCTCCCACTACAGTGCGTAGAGGTTATAGCCCCAGCTGGGCCACAAGCTGTTGTTGCCTCACACTGACTACTGTACCTGCTGACATAACCAGTGTGCCCAGTTTATCACAATGCTCTTAAGCTCTGCATGGTCCAGCTCAATAAGACAATGGAAATGGTAAAAAAGTTGGTTTGGGATTGAACACTAACAACTACACCTAGACTGGAATTAGTTTTGGGGTGAAACCATCATGTTTTTTTAATGTTAATAAAATATCCGTTTTTAAGCGATCAGGGTTGTAATGTTTTAGCATTCTAACCCCACGGATACAATGGTAATAAGTGTTTGTGCTCCAAAATACACGTACAGAATTTTTTTTTTTTTTACAGATGTACTATTAGGAAAGTACAGTAAAGGGCCCCATGTTTTGATCCATTTTAGCTCTTGAACCAGTAAAGATTTGGACCAGTTCCGACTGATTCAAAGGAAGACTCAATACCAGCCACTGACGTAGACACCCGGATGGTGCATGGGTTAAAATACAGCGTGGCCCTATCAAACATGGGCTGTTAAATGACTTTCTCAGGGACATTTTGGATCTGACATTGTCTTCAGCTGCATACTACCGACCAATAAGCTACGCTGTTTCGTCTGTGTGTTGTCGTTTTTCTTTGGACTTCTGATTTGAATTAAATACATCGGCCCGATTGTCGCGATCTAACCATTTGGATAAGTATCGCCCCGATATTAGGATTAGATCTGTGCATCCCTACGATGTAAATTACTTACCAGAGAGGGAGGTGTAAATTTAATGTGCTAGAGTGAATTTTGTAGGTGGTTGTTTTGTTTTTTTTCTGCTTGGCAGTGGCAGTTCTTTGCTGGCATCTTCTACTTACTTCAAACAAACTGCTCCTTCCTGTGTGCCAGAGGATTTTCACTGAATGTAAAGTGATCTGGCTATACATGTCATGGCCCTGCTGATAAACAGTAGTAAAACGGACAAGTATGTATATGAAAATGATAGGGGTTGCCATTCTCGTCGAATAAATGGTACTCATTTTCTACATTTTTGAAATGCCTTTCAATTTTCAGCAGAAGTATGACACCCAGGATCTTTGTTTGTTGAGTGTCGTTTGTTTACTCTAATTTCTTCTCAAAGGCTGCTGGACACTGCTGTTGTCTTTTTGAGGCAGCTGTTTTCTGAAGCTCATCTCTCAGTGTCTACAAGAGGGGGTGGGTGAGGCGGGGGTTGGGGGGTAATTTGGTTAGAGGAGGTAACAATGAGATATGGCAAAGAGGGAGGCAGGCTTTTTGACACAGCCACTTGCTGGTGCTGTGCTGTGATGTATAATGGCAATACGAGGTAGCTCGCAGAGAGCAGAATGGCCTACACAAACACACGCACACGCACACACACACAGCAAATTGCACACAAATTGAACCTATGGGCTTTCCTTCTACCTTATCAACTACCAAGCGCTAGCCCTTGTGTGTTCTCAGGATTAAGATATCTGTTTGAGCTCAGTGAACGTATTACATGAAAAAGAATAATATGCAGAACGTCTCTCTGCGAAACTGTATAGAATCCATCTCCATAAAGGAGCTCAAGCCTTTTTTGCTCTCTTTCAGAATCTGATAGTTTAAGTGGCTCTTGCTGAAGCCCTGGCCGGCAGCGCACAGCTCAAAGCAGAAGTGAAAGGGGGCTGATTTCCTCTCAGACGATGTGATTGTATAAAACTGTGGCTGTTGACTCCGCTTCCATGTTGCAGTAATTGGGGGCAATAGAGAAGGCTGGTGTTTCCCCTCTAGATGAAGTCTATAGTTTAAGGTGTGAATCTCAGGGAGAGGAGGACGCACATGTGTCAGTGTGCGTGTGCAAAGAAGAGCTATTTCTGAGGGTGTTTATTGGTGCACAAGCACATATTTGTTTGTTTGAAAGTGGTGGGATTCCCCATTGATTGTCAGTTTGATTGCTTGCTTTGTCTTTTATTTTTGCTTGTGGTGACCTTTCTCTGAGAAGATAAATGTTTTTTTTCTGTATGTGTGACTGCATCATGTGTGCATGAAGTAATAATGCTGTAGATGGGATGAAAGACTTGGGACTCGTTTACTGATCTGAGGATCAGAGATATCTGTTTTCAACATGGTATATTGTATTAACAAAAGCATGTAGATCAGTGTTGGAACGCGGACGGTGTAGATGTTTTTTTATTAATATTTTAATTGGCACTCACAAATGCATGCAGTACAACATAGACAACATGTATGCGCTCACACACACCCAGCCTCAGGCTACATCCTTAACCCTTCTTTCTTGCCCCCCTGTGTGTGCTTGCGTATTCACAGTATATTTTAATGGCAGGGTGTAATTTTACAATCTGTTTAATGAAGCGACCTAAACACACAGGTTGAAAACAGGATCTGCAGCAATGTGCAGTACAACAGAAATATCGTGTGTTTTTAATTTTAAACCATGTAAACCTATTCTGGTGCAACCTGAAAATACAATTATGAACCTGTACGTGAGCATAATATGGGTGCTTTAATAATGGTAATACTTAACAATTTAATGCAATTCAATAGAAAAAATATTGTCAAGATAAGTAACTTTGTACAGCATACATTCTGGAGGGATTTTCTGTGCTATCCAACATGTTGTCCTAAGGTCTGATTAAAGTATTGCTCCTTTGTGAACCTAGGGTCCTAAGAGGGAACAATCTTCTAAATGACTGAAGCACATCTACTAAGAGGTCCAAGAACCAATCCACATTGAGCATTGCTTGGCTTTGCTAAAATAAAACTTCTCCATTCACATCCTTTTATACTCAACCATCAATTGTCCAAACCTCCAAGTATAGATTCAGAATGTTGCTACTTGTTCCATTCTTCAGTTCTCTCCTCAAACCCAGTTCTTTAACAAGTGCCTCCAGGGACCGCTGCACACTTCTGTAACAATAACACTGTATTGGATAGACATACTGCTTGAATATTTGACCTTCTTCAGTAAGCCAGAGTCACATTTCTTTCTTGATATTCTCTGCATTGGTAAAGCAGGACATAATGGCGTTTTTGCGTTATGCACTTTTGAACTTTTTCATCTTGTAGGTTTTCTCCATTGTGTATGCGTGTCATCGTGCACTTTGGAAAAATGACAAACTGCAAAACTTTTTACATTTTCTCAAGAACCGCTGCTTTACATATGTAAATGATCATACACTCACCTAAAGGATTCATTAGGAACATCTATTCAATTTTTCATTAATGCACTTATCTAATCAACCAATCACATGGCAGTTGCTTCAATGCATTTAGGGCTGTGGACCTGGTCAAGACAATCTCCTGAACCCCAAACTGAACGCCAGAATGGGAAAGAAAGGTGATTTAAGCAATTTTGAGCGTGGCATGGTGGTTGGTGCCAGACGAGCCGGTCTGAGTATTTCACAATCTGCTCAGTTACTGGGATTTTCACGCACAACCATTTCTAGGGTTTACAAAGAATGGTGTGAAAACGGAAAAACATCCAGTATGCGGCAGTCCTGTGGGCGAAAATGCCTTGTTGATGCTGAAGGTCAGAGGAGAATGGGCCGACTGATTCAAGCTGATAGAAGAGACACTTTGACTGAAATAACCACTCGTTACAACCAAGGTATGCCGCAAAGCATTTTTGAAGCCACAACCTTGAGGCGGATGGGCTACAACAGCAGAAGACCCCACCGGGTACCACCGGGTACCACTCCACTGGAAAAAGGAAAAAGAGGCTACAATTTGCAAGAGGTCATCAAAATTGGACGGTTGAAGACTGGAAAAATGTTGCCTGGTCTGATGAGTCTCGGTTTCTATTGAGACATTCAGATGGTATAGTCAGAATTTGGCGTAAACAGAATGAGAACATGGATCCATCATGCCTTGTTACCACTGTTCAGGGTGGTGGTTTAATGGTGTAGGGGATGTTTTCTTGGCACACTTTAGACCCCTTAGTGGTATTTGGCCATCACTTAAGTGCCAAGCCCCACCTGAGCATTGTTTCTGACCATGTCCATCCCTTTATGGCCACCATGTACCCATCCTCTGATGGCTACTTCAAGCAGGATAATGCACCATGTCACAAAACTCAAATCATTTCAAATTGGTTTCTTGAACATGACAATAAGTTCACTGTACTAAAATGCCCCCCACAGTCACCAGATCTCAACCCCATAGAGCATCTTTGGGATGTGGGGGAACGGGAGCTTCGTGCCCTGGATGTGCATCCCACAAATCTCCATCAACTGCAAGATGCTATCCTATCAATATGGGCCAACATTTCTAAAGAATGCTTCTTGCACCTTGTTGACTCAATGCCACGTAGAATAAAGGCAATTCTAAGGGGGTCAAACACAGTATTAGTATGGTGTTCCGAATAATCCTACAGGTGGGTGTATTTTAGCATGCATAAAAGGAAACATACCTAACAATAAATTGGACCCAGAGTATTAAAACACCATTAGCTGAAGTTTGTAAACAGGTTGGAATTGTTTCATGTGGTAGGAGGAGGATGTGGAACAGTAGAGGAAGGGTTGACGCTTCTAACCCAAAGCTATGTTCACAAGGCCTTCATGAAACACTAAAATACATAGATGTCTCTGTTAGTCTTGTTATCTTTGCCCACACCCAACACACACACACACACACACACACACACACACACACACACACACACACACACACACACACACACACACACACACACAACTCTAAGACACCTAGACAGCTCCATATATATGCAATTTTCACTTGCAGGAATTCATATCATGTTAGAATTATGATGGGAAAAAAGAAGTAATCAAACTCATCGTCATTGTGGGATGTAAATGTGGATGTATGCATATGTGCTTGTGTATGTGTGTGTGTATTTTTGGTGCAAACACCTGCCGCGTGTGTGTGGATGATTGATGGTTTACAAAGGTGCAAACACAATTTTCTTCTCCGGTTTCTCTCGCTTCTTTCTGTCCCTCAACTTGATGGATCCAAATATTCCAAGTGTTTTTGATACCTGAAGAGGAAAGCAATCTCTCTCTCTCTCTCTCTCTCTCTCTCTCTCTCTTTTTCTCACACACACACACACACACACACACACACCTCCAGGCAGAGAGAGTAAAGCTTGGAGCATGCCTGGGAATATTCGTTCTCAATTTGTGTGTCAGTGCTTTGGATACACGGGTGCTGGCGGAGGCCATCCTTTGTCATGGAAACACCAATTTTTAATCTTGGGTCCTTAGACCAATGAATTCAAGCCTCTCACATTGGCTAACTAACTCACTGACTAATGCATGCACCCTTGTATAATGGTGCATCTTAAATGTCTGTTAGATCAGGGTCACACACATGTTATGTTGAAACAAGAGGTGTGTGTAAAGATGCAGAATGAGACGAGCTGAGGCGCAAAGGATCAAACAACACCTGGATTGTTAATAACATGGCTGGATTAGTATTGGGGCGAAGCATGCTGATAACTGCTAAAAGCAAAGTGTGAACTGAGACTTGGAAAGGAATAATACTTACTTCACAGCATATGGAAAAAAATGTGATAGACTGTGGAAGAAACCAGCTTTGCATATTTAACACATAAGAAATGTATTGTGAATTTCTTTTCAGCCTATTTTGATATTAAAGATTCAGTAAGTAAAATATCAGTCAGTTCAGTGAAACCTTAACAAGCAGTTAAACTGTTTTTGATACATAAAAATGCATGTGTTCTAACTGTGAAATTTTGGACATGAGGATGTTGCCGTCGACCAACCAGACTTTAGCCACACCCGTTCTCTACATTTTCACAGGCGGCTCCGACGGTATCCCTGGCTACCGCTGGTAACCTTGGTGATACCGTTGGAGATATGCTGCAGTCAGTGGGCGTTGCCAGGGCGTGATATGAAAGCATAGTTGGAGCAGTGTGCATGTGCGTGTTGATGTGTGTGTGTCTGAGATCCCGACAGCAGCCTCTGCCAGAGCCTTCATTTTGACGTGTCCTTTGATGACGGCATTGGCATTCGAGCAGCCACACACACACACACACACAGACACACACACACACACACACACACACACACACACACACACAGGAGAGGGGAAGGGGGAGAGATCGAGGAAAAGCTGTGAAATATGAAACTGGAGTTCAGGTATGCGCTTGCACAAACGTGTTAATTAATTGTGGAAGCCAGCAGCTTATACACTTAGAGATAAGGTTGTTAAGTCTTTTCTTATAGTTTATATACTTGCACTGTGGAAACCCTAATGTGTCCATATCTCTCGCCATGGGTCTTTAAACACCAGGACTTCTATTCTGTCCTCCTTACTGTGTAATTTATGGCTGAGTAATGTGCCTCAGTGACAGTGTACTGTATCTCTTCAGGTACACCTTCTCAGCATGAACTAGCTCTATATTTGTTTGGCTATAAGGAATGGATAATAGGTAATCAATAGAGAAATTAGCATTTGGAACTATATAGTGTGAACAGAATGCAACTGCTGATGCAACTTTGAATTGCAGTTCTCCTTGGGGCATGATCAATTAAATAATTAAATAAAAAGTTTGTTAGGCTAATTTATTATAATTTCTAGGTATTTCAGCATTTTTGTAACACCATTTGTTTGCCATTATACTTTTTTAGTTCTTAAAGCAAACCCATTTTGTCTTTGATTTGTGAGTTCACTACTGATAAGATTTAAAAAGTAAACCGGAACACCAGTGAGAAAGAAGTGAACTGACTTTCTTTTCATTTTGCTACTTTGTGCTAATCCTACACACTCCTGCCTTTTAATGTGCATAATCCCTCCTCGTGTTATCTCAGGCTAATGTACAAGGAACAGCAGAGTGGAGTGGATGCACTCGCAGGCTGAAGCTAGCAGCTTCCCAGAGAGGGTTGAGGCGGAGGCCAGCAATGCTCACTCGTCTGTCGAACACGCACACTGTCTGTCTTTCACCAGAAAGAGACTCCCTTTGGCCTGGGCTTCCTTCGTCAACACATTAGTAATATGCTGCGGCCAGCGTTTTTGACTTACTACAACAAAACACAGGCACTATCCAGAGACGGGGAGAAATGGGGAGGAGGTGTCAACAACATAGTCACTTTTTACAGACAATATGTAGATGCCTTTATTGCCATTCTGTCTATGTTTTGTCTTTTTTCCTTGTCCTCAACCTTGCTTTCACATATTTTCATTTTTTTACTACTACTACTTTTACTGATGTCTCCACTCCTCTCCCGAAAAGAGAGAGGTCATTACTGCACACCCCCGCCAGGTTTTTTGTAATCAAATATTTGACCTAATGAAGGGATTTAATTACTGGTTGCCCAGCACTGGAGGTGTCAGATTACTGCTCCCCCTTTTCATTTTCCTTGCAATTTATCACTATCCTGACAGCAAGGGATGTGTGTGCGCATGTGCAACTCTGTGTGTATGTGTGTAGCACAAGTGTGTGAAAATATTCTTTGAAGCAGCATGTTGAAGGAGTGAGTGTGGACCTGTGTACAAATTTGTAGTTAGTTGGCCACTTGAGACTGTGATAGCAGAATGGCTCGTCAGAAATGGCATCTAAACTATGCTAATGCTCGTACTTTTCCTACACAAGCAAAGCCATAATTTACGTTCTTTCTGTTAAGATCCCCAAAAATATGATCATCATAGCTGTGCACTGGTTGCTATTAAGTTGAAAAGGCCTAAAAAAAAAACTGACTGCTTCATGTTAATACACATTAGTTGCTATGCATACAAATGAGAGAAACATGAAAGAGAGAATGTACAAGTGTGTTTGTTGGACATCAGTGGGTGTAGGGTACACAGTGGCGGCCCTTCCAAGCGTAAAATGAAGAGCAGTGGAAGGGTTATGTGTCCAAACTGTTCAGATTTAACTATGAATTAATAACCAGACAGGATCACAGCACTGGAAGAAGGGCAGGCGGCTGAGGGGGCGAGACAAAGGAGAACAAAAACAAAGAGAGGACTGAGGGGTGGAAATTGCTCCTAAAGCCATTCTCTCAGCACGTTGGATGCCAAAAAATATTTTACATGGAGGACATATTCACTTAACTCTCAGCTTGACTTGACCTCATATAGACATGCAGTTTATACAGAGATGAGGTAAATGCACCTAACCTGCAGTTACATGCTGAGCAACTTCTAGATCCCTGGTTGATTTAATTTAACCATCAACTTTGGGGTTTTGTTGAGACCGCAATGAAACTACAGTGTTTGGCCGGCATTGCTTAACATGAGGCATTTGTCATTCAGTACAGCTGCTACCAACTGTTTTGAACTGTTTACTATTGAAAATGACTAAGTCTTCACATTTGCTAGGTTACACTACAGACAAACATTCTTGAGTCATAGAATCTAAGATACTGACAGACATGCAAAAACACAAATGTTTTTTTCCAGGCAAGTTAAGGCTCAAACACTAACTTTTTTTGTTTTTGTCTTTTTAAACCACCTTTGAACAGGTCTGTTTGTATGTTAGGCGTGTACGGTACACGGTCCAGTTCGGTGCAAGTTTGGTGAAGCAGGAAAAAAACACATGCATCATGTACAGCATGTTCTGTTTGTGTGAATACAAATAGTGAGAATTCAGCCCTGTGTGCATCACATGTCTGGATAGTGCAGCTGTTGGCCTGGACGGCTTTTTAAGCTAAAAAAAAGTCTCTCTTCTGATCAGATTTCTTTTAGGTGAAGCTGGGGTCAGGAAATTAACAGTCTAATGAATACCATACACCAATTTTCAAGTTTAGATGTTTCCACAGAGCACCATAATAATAGTGACAAAGACTTTGGGAGTGGGTTGAGTCCTCAGCCACTATGATACAGAATATGCAGACACGAAATAGGACATGTGAGTGCGAAGGTGGTCTGTAGATCAAGTTATGCTTCACTTCTTTATAACACGCAACCACTTTCCCACTGTGATCCCTCTCGCAAACACTTTCTTCACGATCTAGATCAAGCCCCTGAGGCCTGATCCTGTTCTGTCGTTCCCATCTCTGCCTCCATACCCAGTGAGGGTTAAATCAGTGTGAGGGAATTTGAGGGCTTGTCCATGAATTATTAGGCTAATTCCAGCTAATGAGGGAGGTTGGGTTGAATGGATGCAGACATGGAGCCTGTGTGTGTGTGTGTGTGTGTGTGTGTGTGTGTGTGTGTGTGTGTGTGTGTCATAAAATGTTGGCATCACTAAACTGCAAAGCCACAAGTAGGCCTGACCTACTGACCTCATAAGTTACCATAGCAATTAGTAGTGGTTAAACACTAAGTGTGCTGATGTTGCATTGATTTCCTGGAACTTATAAACTTTAGCCTCTCACGCAGAGATGCCGCAAAACTGCTTTAAAGAAGATCTGCTACTACGCCGGCGTCACTTTTTACACTGAACCAAACAACACCGGCATAAGGCTGCCCTTTTAAGTAGCGTGCCGTGCCGGCATTCAGTAAGTAAAACAGGGTAGATGTTTAACACAACAGCATCTAGTGTGTGTGTGTGTGTGTGTGTGTGTGGGGTCATGCAAGCTGTCCCTTTTACACAGACATTAATCTACATCGACGTTTAATTTCTGCCATTGTTCAGGTGCTGTTGAAAATTCCGCTGGATATCCCTCACTTTCTGCTTTCTTTGTGTTGGCATTCTAAACTCCGGTAGATTTATGAGGATTATGGTTAATTGCTCCTCAGATCTCTGCAGGGTAAATCCAAACAACTAGCTGGACTAGCTCTCCAATCTGAGTTTTCTGTTGCACAACCAAAACAACTTTTGAACAGACATATGTTTCACCAAAACAAGTTACTTCCCGAGGCTATTTTGCAGCGGCACCGTTGCTCCGTCGGGTGCTTTGCGCCGCCCAAGACCAATGAACCAGAGCATGTTTTTCTCTCTTTACTCTCCTAATGTTGTGTGGACTAGCCTGACCCTCGTTTGCAGTGCTGTGGAGGAAGCTCTTTCAATACAAGACTACACAGACATTAATCTCAGTTAGTGGGATGAGTTGGAGGGGAGCAGTTCATCTCAGCATCTTTAGGAATTAGGTCCATATTGGTTGAATCTACATCACGATGTATGTCCAATAGTTGGAACAGTTGGAACAGTTATAGCAACACACACAGCTGGGCTGTGCTGTAGTGGATGAAGTGAGCCAATTCTCTATTGCAGTATAGTTCATTTTAAATTGTGATATTGATATATATCATAAAACTGTACATATTTTGTAAATCAATTGAGAGACAATGGATGAAATAACCATACATGTCTCACAAATGAAGATGCTTTATCACATTGATACAAAAATCATATAAAAATCCAATATTGCTTACAGTAGTTTCAGTATTGCCCACAAAGAGCCTAGTGCACCCAGAGATATTAAAATCATAGGTACCATGGTATAAATGGCAAAATGTCTGACACTTGACAAATGAATGTCCGCGGTATATTACACAGATTTATTTGGGTTGTATGTAACATCATATAGCATAGTGTTATTGCTGTGTAATCTACATTAGATAATAAAAGTATCTCTCTGTTAAGAAACGGTGAGTAAACAAAAATATTTCAGCCATATTTCCATTGGCTAATCATCTGATGTTATCTTCTCATCTTTTTCAATCTTTTATTCTCTGTCTCTCTCCTTTTACCTCATGTTCTTGATAATCAGGAGCACTCTATTTTGATCAGCGCAAACGTCAGTCATCGCACTGAATTTACTTCAGCCCTTATATCCAGCCTGATATAAGTATAGAAGACCCGTTTATTTGATACACATTCTGCAACGTAAACATTTGAATCACATAATCCTGGTTGATGTGACATTTTGTAATCCTTGTATTACATTTTAATATTTCTTAATGTATCAATTAGTCTACTGATTGGGTTAGAAATGTTATATGCAGTTTAACATTCCCAATGTAGTGGTTGTTCAGCCCTTGTATATAGTCCCTTACAGCAGTTTTTTTTCTATTTTGACACAGTTTACCTATTGTGGTGCTTGTTTTTAAGATAACAATTTAAGTGGTTTAAGTGGTAGATCTTGTAGAATCATATCTAACCTCCTCACTGTAAACACAGTCTGTTGACTGTGTCAGAGGGCGTAATAGTTCCATTTTGAAAAGCTCCCTGTGGAACCTGAAATCTGATCCTTATCATTTGCTCTGGATTTTATTTTTCTTGATGAAGCTTGGTCCAATGTTAATATTTCTCTGAATACGTGTTCTCAGGGATATATATTTCTGGACAGGCCCTGGTGATTCATTAAAATATCAACAGTTTGTTGACTTTTCAAACATCTGGTTTCAGATTCTGCAATGTAAGTTTTGTTTATTAAATATTGCATTCTGAATAGTTTTAGGGGTTCTCAAAATTTTGGACACAATTAAAATGCAATTAAAAGCAAGTAAAATATGTCACCTTGAACACTTTATAAGCAAAATTAATTCACTGAAAAAATAATAAGTAGGCCTCATTGCAGTTTGCATCTTGATTTCTTTGATTTCTCTAAAACCTTTAATACTTCAACCAGCACGTTTCTACAGATTCTGCCCTTGATTTGTTAATAACTCACGCTAATAAACATATGAATCTCTTGTCATGCCTTTAAATTGCTCACTTATTTTGACCTTTGAGAATCTATAAACACCATACAGTATATTATGTATTTTTACATGAATATAGACTTACATAGTTAATCCATTTCACAACCCACAAAGTGAAACCCTCATGTTGCCTTTTTCATGCCAGAAATGACAAGAAGAATAAAGGCTTTTAAATCCCGGCCGAACACAAGAGAGGACCCTATTGGCAGGTAGCTTTTTGTCTCAGTGTCCAGTCACCTCTGCTTCAGCGCCAAGAGTGCAAGAGGCCTCTCGGTTGCGTTTGAAGTGTAACAAGCCACCTCTGTCCTCGTACATGTCGCAGATGGGGAACCCGAGCTTGGCATCAGGAGAAAGAAGGGGCATCCCGGTGAGCTATATAACAGGAAACAGGAAAGAGTAAAAGCATGAACACACAGAAAGGGAAAGTACACAGCAGGGTTGGCCACACTTTAGATACAATTCTAAATTGTTTTAAGTAAATCTTTAACGCAGAAATGCCCAACAATGTACTGTTTCCAGCCTCTTAAATGTAATCTGCTTTTATTAAACTGATTATGTTTTGGTTTTTGCCTGTTTGTCAAACAAAACAAGTTATTCTAATGTCCACATGTGTTCTGGAAAATACTGATGGGCCTTTTTTTGTATTTCCTGAAATGTTAGACCAAAAGATGACTGGATAAAATGACAACAACTATAATAGGTTATTAGTTAATGATGGAAATATTTGTTAGCCCCAGCTTGACCACTCTGTGTACGTGTACGTTCACATAGGATAATGTTGATTGTTTTTTTCTTCCTAGCTAATTTAATCCCCAAAACCAGTGGTAGAAATACGTCAACAAACGTCCTCAAAAATGAATGCAGACATGCTTCTAAAAGCCATCATGTTCAGACAAAAAGTACAGACAGGTTGTGTTTGGATTCACGCACGCACACACACACACACATACACACGCACACACACAGTGCATGTACACCAGACAGAGGAAAGATCAGAGATCAGATGTACACAGGCGGTTCAGTGCAGACGGTTCTGCTCACATCTCTATTGGCGTCTGGGCCAGAAGAGGAGACATCAGGTAATTAAAAAGAAAAGTGAGAGAAAGAACAAGAGAGGGGTGAGTGGGAGGGAAGGAGAGAAAGAGGCCAGTAGGGACAAAAGATAATGGACAACCTCATGTAGCTTCGCCTGAAAACATAACTTGTTATTAGCAGTGCCATCAACAATCGCCATGTTAAAGCCTGGGATTCTGCCACAAAGCCCGTCACGGAAATAAGATGCAGCAAGTTCTGCTGGAGGGACAGCTGCCTTGTTTTGTTATCACATCCAATTGTACTATACATTTGTAGATGGGGTTTAATTTGCTTATGTCTGTGCATTTGTGCATCTCCATGTGCACAGTGCAGCATTGCTGTGCGTACTGCATGTGTGCGTGTATGTGTGCCTGTCCAGTGGTTAAATATTAAGACGGAACTGTCAGACCTGCTCAGGAGGAACTTTGCTTCTAGGCACGTCCACCTTGGGCTCCCAGCAAGCGAGAGAGGAAAAATGAGAAGGAGAAGGTGAAGAGGTTCAATCATTTGTGGTATAAGGTAAAAACAAAAACACGACTATACAGAGAGAGAGAGTGAAAGTTTTCACAGTGAAGGAAGAACTTGAAGTGACAGATTTCTGTCTCTCTTCCCACATCCGTCGCTCTAGTCATCTGCCCAGTCTGATAGAGAGAGACACAGAGAGGAGGGGAGAGAGACACTGAGCTGTCATAATGAAATACAGGAGGTTTTCCTTTTCTGTTTATTTTGTGTTGTCATGGCAGCAGGAAGTGAAGTAAGCTTGTGTCAGGTACCTGTTGGTTTGACCCCCTGTCTTTGAAGTTGACAAGCGCTTGGAAAACATGCTGGAGTTTGGATGGTTCACTTTCAAACACCCACACAGGCACATGCACTGGGAAATTAAGCTCACACACACACACACACACCCAAACACACACACACGGTAAACATGATCTCAAAAGGCCCGTTCGAAATGAGCTACGTCTGCTGAGAATCGATCACCGGCGATCGCCGCCCAATGCATGCTGGTTAGATTTGAGACTGACTCATAGACAGTTAAAGACATGGACCGACAGATCTCATTGCTCTGGACGGAGGCGGGTGAGTGCTTTGTAGCATTAAAATGGCGCAATAGGAGCTATGTTTCGTGGACGCCCGCTTACGCCCTCGGTCCGATTTGATGTCACGCACACGTGGGCAATAACGTCATGAGATCAAGGGCCGCAGTTCTGAGACGCAGGCAGCGCAGTTGCTTTTCACCGACTGCAAGACCCAGGCGGACCCAGAGCATCTTGGGAAACACCGCCCTCTCAGCTGATTTAACAGCTGAGTGGTTCAGAATTGTCTCAACATGATGACGTTTTATATTAACTTTTTAAAGTTTTTGAATCAGAGGTCTTTTAACTGCTAACTTTGGCTTATTCTGTACAGAACACGTGTGGCTGATAGTTACGTCTCTCCTAGAAGTCAGAGAGACTAAATCTGTTCCGATTACGGATCATACACAGTCTGTTGTTAATTAAAATCAGCAACAGATTGCATGTAGAACATTTTGAGAGCTACTCTCTTGTGATTAAAACAACTGGAGACTGTGTACAAGCTGATATATGGGTCTGATAACATTTTAATAAATCGGAATCTGACCACTGGGGTCATGTCACTTCCTGTTCAGCCTGAAGTCTAACGGAATCGGCTGGAAACTGTCCGACTTCACCGCAGATTTTTTGGACTATACACTTTTACGCACTTTACAGGCAAGGCGCAGTTCATCTTGAACGAGCCTAATAAGTACTGTGTGGTGGGGGGGCATGAAAGTGTTGACATCAAAGTTGATTGGGGTCTCTGTCTTTAACACCCCCACAGTCATATATGCGGGTGTATAATCCATCTTATAGGTAGATATGGAAGGAATGAGTGTTGAGGACTGATGCCAAGAACAAGTTGTGAAACAGACTAGACTGAAAGCACATTCACCAAGAGACGAATGAGCACAAAAGTTTAAATAAACCTCTTATCTTATATGGGGGCGGCTGTGGCTCAGTGGTAGAGCGGTTGGCTGCCAACTGGAAGGTTGGTGGTTAGATCCCTGCCCCTGCAGTCGTTGTCGAAGTGTCCCTGGGCAAGACACTGAACCCCGAGTTGCCCCCGGTGCTGCGCATCGGAGTGTGAATGTTTGTGAATGTTTATCTGATGAGCAGGTGGCACCTTGTACGGCAGCCCCGGCCACAGTGTGTGAATGGTGAATGTTCCCTGTCGATGTAAAAGCGCTTTGAGCAGTTAAGACTGGAAAAGCGCTATATACATATGTCCCCATCTGCTACATGTACGAGGACATACATTTACATTTATGTGTGTGAAAGAGCACAGAGACAAGCTAGAGAGGGAGAGAGAGAGAGTCTTGGTTATATGAGCGTACAAAAAGCAAACAGGGACACATTAGTTTTGTCTCTGCACTTCCTCCTCTTTAACCCTTCGCCTGTAAACAAACTGAAGCAAAGGTCCGACATGCCGGGGAAAAAATGAATAAGTAAAACAAAAAGTCACACATGCACATTATTCATGTGGTGCTGTCCATTTGACTGCATGTGCTGCTACGTCAGTGCAGTGAAGAGGTAGAAAAGTGGCCCAGCACACTCTCTCTCTCTCTCTCTCTCTCTCTCTCTTTGCTCCAGCTGGTTTGAAGTGAACGAGTCTCTCGTTCTGTACGCCGTGTAAATATTTCAGCAGTTCAGGCGCCCGCGCTATGCCTAGCCACAGCGCTAACATGTCATTGACCATTAGTGCTAACCTGCTGCTTCTGCTTCTCAGCTTTATCCTCTCCCTCTTTTGTTACTCACAACTTTCATTTTGTGCCATTCCCTGTGTGTTATGCAGTTAGTTGTGTTAGGACTTCCTGTAATTAGGTGTTATCTATGGAGAAAGCTGCTGGTGTGTTATGTTTATTCAGACTTGGAAGAATAATTGATTGTGAAAGATTGATTGCTTTCCCACCTTACCTGTTTGTTTGGGTTTAATGGTGTATGTAGCTGTTTGGCTCAAATCTCTTGGGCGGGTTTGAACTCTGTTGCTGCCTAAAAAGACATGTTTTGTCTTTTAACTGTCACATAAGTGATCTTATAAGCGATCCATATCAGCAACATGCAAAATATTTGGTAACCATGGCTCTTGGTGACCACCGAAGGAGATAAATATGCACATGAGGCTCAGTGAAGTGCTGCGAGACTTGCTGTCAGTCACGATGATTTTGATTTCCTCACATGGGTTCACGTAGCGCTGATGTAGAAGAAAGTACCTGTCAGTCTTCATGTTTTCTCTCCTTGTTTCTTTTTGTCATTAGCCAGTGGGAGCAATGAACTGGACCAGAACTAAAAGGTATAGCCCCAGTGCAGACCAAATTAACCAAACTAGGTCTCCATAAATCCATATGCTTTAGAGCTAGGTATAAAGTCAGTACTTTTTTCATACAGATTGAAATGTGTCTGTGGCTCGTAGTATGAAAAGTATCAAAAACTGGCAATGAGTGTGTTCTAGCTTATTTATTTTTAAACTTTTTCTTTGATCATCTTTTTACGGTTTCTGATATGAATATTAGGATCTTTTATTTGATCAAAGTTATTGTAAAGCTGCTTTGTTTAGATGACTTGTAATATTTGGGAAGATTTGCTTCTTTTTTAAATGAAAATAATTGTTTTGTATAAAAACTTGTTTGTTTCTTTCTTCTCTAAGTAAGCTGTGAGACAGGTATTATTTTGGTATTGTTACAGTGAACCTAGGTATCAGCACTAGTATTAAAGATTTTCAAATTAAATGTAGAACTGTAGTATTACAACTTATAAACAATCTTACTAGATATTCAACGAAATCAAGTTTTTTTCTGACCTCCTTAACCTTCTGACAGCAGGTGGAGACAGTGGTTAAGCATGTGCAGAATGTCTTCAGGGGGACGGTCTGTAAACAGAGGACGGCTGCACAGGGTGAACAAACAACCAACAAAATATGCACACATTTTAATAATTGCATAAAACTTTCAGGTACACTTTACTTGGTGAAGGTATCTACATATGAGTGACACAACACTGTCATGAACGTGTCATAAACATTACAAACAAGTCATCAACGTTTATGACATAATGATTCATCATTCGGTTATGTCATGACAAGTAATGGTTAGGGTTAGGCTGTCATGTCACTCCTATGTAGATATTTTCAAGTAAAGTGTTACCAATGTTATGCACGCATGCACCCACACTCACACAGACTCTCATAACACAGAGGACCGATCATTAAAGGGAACAACAGGTCCAGCCTGTCAACAGAAGCACAGTCTAAGTCAAATCGATCTACAGGCAGCTCTTATTGGTGTACACTCTATTTGACTGTAACAAAGACACTCCACAGACATACACAGACGTGAGTCATAAGTCTGTCTGTTTATGAGTTGTGTGTGTGCCTGTGTGTAGGTGAAAATATTGTTTGTGTATGTGAAAATATTGAGGGAGCTAATGGATGAAACAGGCTCCTTAGGAGTCCCAGTTCTGCGTTTAAACCTGCCAAAGATTCACACTGAAATAAAAAAGACTGAGAGAACATAGAGTAGATGGAGAGTTGGTGGTTACGGTGACATCTGACAAATAGCTGACTTCAGATTTGTTGTTAAATTAATCTTAGCCTCGCTTTGCCAGACCTTCCTCCACAGCGCTGTGGAGACGTGTCTGGCTAGTCCACGCAGCATCCCTGGACGGGAGAAAAACATGCTCTGCTTTATTGATATTTTTTTACATTTTTTTGTATTTTCTTTATCACAATCTTCATAGGCGGCACTAAGCACCGGGCAGAGCCACGGTGCCGCTGCAAATTAGCAACAGGAAGGTACTTGTTTTGGTGGAACATGTGTACGTTCAAACAATCAAGCTTTTGATTGTGGAACAGAAAACTCAGATAATCTTACAGTTCTTACACCAACGCCTGCTGGAGCACAAAGCATAGTCTGTTGCACTTGTACACTGTGCATTTAGGATACAGTAAGAACATTGCATTCTTTCTAACTATAAACAATAGTTCAATTTTAGAAAAAGAAGTGACGGCCCTACGTGGTGGTACGGCTTTGACCTCCTGCTATATTTTTGGAAGCACACTCCTTTCAATCAGTCCAAGCATGCTCTCCTGCTGACAAGATAACTCTCAGACAGTGTTGGTTATTGTCCCCTTTATGATTTGTCCTGTATTCGTTTTAATACCATCTCTTGGACATATTTGGCCACATGTGACACTCCTTTTTTAGGCCACCCCAAACAAAGTGTTTGCCACTGTGTGTACGTGGTTCTGTTCGATGACTGTCCTGTCTATGGTAAAGAGAGGTCCATGTCTGTCTGGTGTGTCTTAGCTAATTAAAGCTGAATTATTGATACCCTAGTGAATTATTCAGAGGGGATAATTAGATATAGAAACAATGGTAAACACAGGTACAGCTGCACAACAGAAGAAGAGAGAAATAAAATGAAAAGGGGCAAGGGGACGGTATGGCCTTTATTCCTCCGGCTCTTTGCCAGCCCCCCCCCACCCCCACCCCTGTGCCTCACCCTCCTGTTTCATTCCCTTTCCTCCATGTTTATATCATTCACATAACTCCTAGCCTGATGTCTCTGTCCTTGACTCTGCAGTGTTTATCTCTCTGTTTCACCCCCTTCTTCTGTCCCTTCTTCCTTCCTTTCCGTCATACCATCCTACCTCACTCAGTTTCTTCCTCCCTTACCTCTTTTTTCTTGTCTCCACCTGCTCTTTTCTCCACTCTTCTGTGCCGCACCCATTAGACTTTCCTTCTCCCTGTTGCTATGACATTAGCTAGTGGTAGCAGTGTCAGGCCATTCTTGAGGGATGAGACTAAAGAGCTAAGTCTTGCTCTTTTCATTTAATTACTCCTCCCTCTTTTTATACTAGCCTCCCTCCTCCCAGCCTTGTTCCCCTGAATATCACACCCTACCTTACTCTCCCTCCCTTTCTTTTCTCTCACATCCTTATCCTTTGTCTTCCCATTTTTTACACCTTGCTGTACCTGTCTTCATGCATGCATTCTCTCCCTGGTGTTTGTTCTGTCTCTCTGTCTTCATCTCACAACAAGATGAGGAGGAGACTGGAGGGACATAACATCCCACCCACATCCTTCCTATGAAATTGTTTGGATCACGTGGGATCCTACACAACTCCACCCATTTGCCTTTTGATTTTTGTCACCATCTTTTTGGCATAAATCGATATAAAGTGAGGGTACTGATTAAAAACGTATTGCTTAATACACACATACAGTACATGTGCACACTATAGTTCTGCAAAGTGCGTGAAGGTGTGGTTGTCTGCTTCTGTGTGTTGGCCCAGGCTTGACCTTGATTACCACAGTGACGGTGAGGCTCCTCATTAGTGCTGGACTGGAGGAAACAGTTGGGTAATGAGGGAGCAGTATTGTCCTTAGGCACACAAACACACACACACACACACACACACACTTGCACACACACAGATGCCAATGCACCACTTTGTATTAGTGCTTGCATGCACCTGCTGACACCTGCGCTTATGCAAGATCTCATACATAAGCCTCATGCGCGTGCACACACACACACACACACATACACACACACACACACACACACACACACACACACACACACACTACTTCTGAGTACATCTCAGTCTCATGGCCCCCCACTCCGTTGTCTCGCCTCACCTTCTGTTTAGTGTTTTTTCTCTCCCACACACATTCTGCCTCTTCCCCCCGTCTCTGTCTTCCTCTCTCTGTTCTGCCCACCAGACCACCCTGCCCACTGAGTTTTTACGGGCTTGGAGAATCACAGTGTTGCCCTCTGGTGGTAGCGCTCACATGTCAAAGGGAAATGCCTTAAATTGTCCTCGCAGGCACTCATGAGTGTGATTTTGTTCAAAATCAAGTTTAATCATTAGAGACACAGAATACCCCTTCTAGTTTTACTGCTGTCCCGCACATAACGCAGGATTATAACATTATGTAGTTAAGTCTTCATATGTTTGGTCCTTTTATTAAATTTAGTCTACACTTTGGCACCATTCCTTGCCACATTGTAGCCGAGAACTGGCCACTCACTACAGTTTGACACTTTAGTGCAATGTTAGCAGCTCTGTCCGGCTAAATTGATGGTCACAGGCCAGTTTTTACCCATCCCTGTCAAAAATCGAAGACCTGTTGTTTTAAAGATACTAAGAATGTTGAGTTGTAAATCTGCCGCAGTTTTAAGCTACACATGTGCCATGCAAGAATGGAAAGCTTGACAGGTGTAGCAACAGTAACTAAGGGTGGTGGGGCTCAATTCCTCAATGGTTTTGTGCCAGATGTATGCACATCAAATTAAATGAATTGTAGCGTGATGTTTGGCTGGTTGGTACAATGTGTTATTCACTGTGTAATCCTTCTGCTTTATAGTTTTTCCACAACTGACCAGGTCTTCCCTTCACACATACAGTATGTAGGCCGGTTGCAGTACATACCGTCACCCATGATCATGCATACTAGAAGTTATATGCACAGACACACTTGAGTAAACTTGACTTTTTGACCAATAAACCATGGTTTATCTTGTTCTTACTCGTGTCTATGAGCTCTTATACATGTTGTCAGCTCTACAAAAAGAAATAATGGATTTGGTGGAAAGCAAGGAGGCTCTGTGGGCCGTGTGGCCTCACTTCAGTGATGCTCCCAGGTGTTTATAGTGCCATAGTAATATTTCAGGTATTTCTTCTTCAATCTGATACACATCTAAAATCTTGATGCAGGACTACTGTTAGAGTCATTTGGAGTCCACAGAGTGAAATTGTCTGGAGTGCACACTAACCAAAGCAAGAGTTTACCTTATTACTGCCTCCTCACCTCATCACCAAACTAGCACACACACACACACACACACACACACACACATTCATACAGAGCTGCACTGGATTTCATACCTGGAATTCCTACAATACTAGTGGCAGGCCTTGCTTGTCTTTTTTCTTTACGAAACACAGATACATTTTTGTATGAAGATAAAAAGATCTCAGTCTTTTGCAGCTCTGATAACACTACAATGCTGGTGATTTTCCTGTACTAGTAAGTGAATTGAATTTTGGTGTGTGTAGATGAAGTCAATGCGCACGTGAAAGAGGCTGTTTGTAGTAATAGATGTGTAAATCTGTATGGACCTGAGATGTCTCTTCTCCTTCAGTCTCTCTTCTCCCTCACCATCTATCCAACAAGAGCGTGATTAATTCTCACAATGTTCTGGCTTTGATCACTCCTTTCAGAAGCCGTGCAACCAGAGCCGTTGACTGAGCAAGAGAGGGATTTCTTACAATTCCAAGGTAGATAAGGGACTCTGTCCCTCACACGTTGTCTTCCTGCTTCTGCACTTCCATGGCGTTCAGAACAGGGGAGGAATGTGGGAATTCAAGAAGCAGGAGACAGGTTAGAAAAAAATATAGAGGCAGATAAAAGAGGGATAGGTTAAGGGGAAATCTGTCACACAGATGCACCTAGCTGATATCAAATGAAAACAGATGTGCCTTATGTGTGTATGATATGTGTTTAAAATAAGTTTACGAATACAGAGAATGACAGTTAAAAAATATTAATTTAAGCATATATCCAGTTTATAAGGGTGAGTTTCAAGCAAAGCACTGAAGGAAGTGAGCTTCGTGAGTCCCAGACTGTCAGACATTTTCTGAGATCTGTTAGCAAAGGTTTGGTCACCTTTTGGCGTGAGCCAGAAGTGCCCTGTCTGAGTATCTGAGACTGCATTCAGGCTCATAGGAAAGGAACTGGAAATGTAGTTTAAAGCTGTAGAAGTTTCAGTCAATCATACATTAAAGTCACATTACATGTGCCCAAATGAGTTATACAGAATTACCTCAGTTTGGTTTGCACTTTGTTTTAACAAGCAGAGTTCTCGCTTCTGTTATATTACAACTTGGGGAAATACTTTAAGCCTATTCATTAAATGACACTCAAAACATCTATCACTTTTTTGTTGAATAAGTAACCTCAGAATATATTTTTTAAGTTTTTCAACATCTTTATTAAGTTTTCTAGATGCTGGACTTAAAACACTCATGATGTATTTTTGTTTGTGAGAACTTAAAGTGATCGTGTAGGTAATCCCTTCTCCTTTTTGCTTTGAAACAAAACATTTAAATAGCTGCCACTTTAACTAAGAGGGGGAGTGTGGGGACCCCTGATCACTTGAGCTCTGTACTGACTCACTTAGCCAAGTGGAGGATAGAGACCTGAAAAGAATGATTTCTGATTGGCTGCAATTTTGTGACAGTTAGTTCTGAATGTTTTTGTGGCAGTTGTTAAGACAGCGTAATGTGTCTGGATATAATATGTGTAGCAAAAAAGGAGATGCCATTGTGTCTGTTCTACCAAAAGGGAGAATGTTAATGTCATGGATAGAGCATGAAACAGACATAAAGAAGAGAAGATGGGAGAAAGAGGGGCTTTAACACAACAGGTATTGATGCTATACGAGCACATGGCAACACCAGTGCCTGTAAACAGACACATGTTGATTTCATACCACAATAGTCACACACTAGTACCAAACGTTTCATTCGTCACCACGTGAAGAAAGAAATAACTCAAGTTGTCAGCAGGGTTCAAAGACACAGAACATGACAGAGGACATGTTTGATTAGCCCGTGATGATCTCTAATAGAGAAGGAAGATGGCCCAACAGAACAGAATGAACTGGCCTTACAGAGACAGCTTGTTGCCATATGAAATCAATTTCACCGAGGTTTACACTTTGCATTTTCGGCAAGTCCGGCGCATCTTGATGTATCTCATCATGGATGCTTAGTCTTTTTTATCAGAAGTTACACTCAACAACACATTCACACATGTGTAAGATGCTTCCACATTTAGCGTTCCTCGCTCTGCTTGTTATGAAACCAGCAGACAAGTCAGCCCGATCCTGTGAGCTCTCCCGGTGGCCTCGAGAGAGTTATGCTTATATGGGCACGCACATGCTGGTTTCTTTGCCTGTACGTGGGGTCAAAAGGGTAAAAAGCAGGGGGCAACTCCCACTTATAGCAAACGTTTCATTGGCTTTTGTAGCTGGCTCAACACATTTTGATTGGCTGTCAGGTCCAGCAGTCAGAGCAGCGAGCAGGTAGGGGAGGGTCTTCATTCTGCTCTGTTGCTAGGTTACAGGTATACCCAATAGATGTGAAGAGATAGAGTAGAGATAAGGATAGGGATGGGTGTGGATCTGAGCGTGTGTGTGTGTGTGTGTGTCACCATAAGGCATGGGTCGACAGGACTGAGGGTCCGGAGGGTGGAGGGAAGAGTAAGACAGAAGGGGAGTGACAACAAGTGAGAGATACAGAGGGGTTTCTTGAAAGTGAGAAGAAAAAGCAGGTTGATTGTGTTTAAGAGCAGATTCTTGTTCACACAGACAAACATAATTTATCTGTATTCCAACAATCCAAACCGACAGCTTATCCAAACAATCAAAATGGAAGAGAATATGGAGAGATCTGAAAATGGCAGAATTTTCTTGCTGATTCATTTAGTTTTTACAAAACCCAGATTTCATTAAAATGTCATGTTTTTCCCAACGGACTTCCTCAACATTAGGATGGATGTAATTATGGCCGGCAGATCCCAGGCCTGTGGTTGGTTTGTAATTCATTTAAGTGCTGTAGTATTAATCACAGACTGCTTTAGACAACACTGCTCTGAGAACAGCTGTTCTGCTGCACTTAGATTGCAATCATAGAGCGGTCAGTCGCCACTAATCGGGGTCATTTATCAATCCGGAAGACCACACACAAATGTAAACGCACTGAAACACACACACACACGTATACACACACGGATCGATGGCTGGGCTAGTAAGAGGGATTGATGGGCGCTTGGCTGGGACTCTTTATATTTGTGTGTGTATAAAAGCGGGTGTTAGTGTGCTGGCATTAGCACAGCAAGGGCATGGAGCACACAAAGACTGAAGAGCTGTGAAGATTAACCTCTAGTTGATTAAAATGTGTCAGCCTTGTCACTTACAAACTATTTTGGCTCTGCAATTTCCACACTGAAAACTAACCATGTATCTATTAAATCTCCATGGCAACTGAGCAAACTCCATCCACTCAAGAAGACTGAGATGTAGTTGAAATATCAGGAAAAAGCGACAAAGTGAACCTTGAGTTAAGATTTTTGTCTGAATAAATTTTCATGAGCAATGTACAAATATAAAACAATAGATAATGTTATGTTTTAATGAGATAGATGACGTGTTGAATAATCCTTGCATGTTGGCAATCATACCTAAAGAGCTGTTCGGAGATGTTTGCACGGCTTTTTGTTTTATACTTGTAGCTAACATATCACATTTAGGTTCTTTTGCCTCTTTGTTCTGAACGCACCTCCTGACAGGAGTGGGAACAACCAATCAGGTTGCTTGACATGCACGTCTGCACAATGTGTTGTTTAACAGTTACCCATAACACCCTTCACTGCGTAGGTTTGCTGAGACGTATCTTTGCAGAAACATATTGCGTAACATATTATTTATATTAAGTGTTTTTTTTATCATATTTGGTTATTTTGACACTGTTGCACAACCAGGAACCAAGAAGTTGTCAAACATTGGTATTCTACTGTCTGTACCCGTAATCTCTGTAACCTTGCAAAAATCACTGTCTATCCCCAAACCTGTCAAGTGAATGCAGGTCTTCTTTTGTTAGGCTCCTGAATAAGTTTCAGTAGTTTTATTATGGAGATCTCCTTATTCCCCAATTTACACAAGATAAAATTAGGATTTTCAAGGCTAAAACAAACATATCCTCAGAGATTGCCTTCGGTGCACTGCCCCAGGGTCTATGTGGAGTTCTGAGCTTTCCTTAATGGCACATTGGCATCGTTGAGGATGCTATAAATGCAACACAACGTAAGCCACTCTAAACCTTCCTCTGGTCTTGATGTAAGTTTCATCCAACAATATATCAGCTTTATGTCATACAGCCTCTGGCCCTCTGCAGCAAACTGCCACCCTCTGTAGAAAGTACAGGCCCTCTGCTAATACCTGAGCCACCCTGTGAAGAGACAGCAGTAGAGACCGAATGTAGATGCCTCTGATGATTGGATTGTGTAAACAATCTCAACACGTGTCCTGTCTCCTCTATGTTGGTCAAGCCAAGAACATTTGGCTGTCTGGGAAAGCTGTCAGACTCTTGAGAGAAAAAGAACAAAAGGGTGAGACAGACAGAGAGAAGAGAGAGAGGAACAAGGGGGGAGGAGGAGGCTCTTTGCTTTATTCAAATGCTGGGCTGGTTATGCAGTAATTGACTTTGTACATTTTCTCCTATATTTTTCCTTGTTGTTGTGTTTTTGTTTCTTGACCCAAAATGCTCTTTACCCTTTTCCCCAAGTCATTCTTATTTGCCCTACTTTTCTTTTTCTTATCTTCTACTCTTGTGAATTATCATCTGTCAGTTTCAAATTCTCTCATTTTTACACACCACTTTCTTTCCCGATCACCTCTTCCTGGCTGGTTATGACACATTTCATCTGCTTTAACTCCTCTGCTCATATGATTTCTATTTTCCCGTACTGCTGATTCATAATCTCCATTTGGACCGAAAACGGAGGGATGGAGCTTCTGTCCTGATGAATACCAACAGGGATTGGTGGAGAGAGAAAGTGAGAATGGGATACTGAGGCAGCCTCATTTGCAAACTGTCTGGCTGGCACTCTGTCTCTCGGTCTATACGCCAGACTGTCAGCGGCTGTATTCCTGTGAGTGTCAGTGCCCTGCCCTGAACCAAACTTTCCACAGATCATGCGGTCAGGCTAACCTGATTTAGCTTACTACTGCTTGTCTAGGTATGTGCCATCCAGAGTCTGTTTTGTTTAAATAAAATGGCCTGCGCTCTGTCTTCTTTTTCCAACACCTGGGCCATCCTCTTTTCACTCTCACACATTTAGAGTGCCTCTACCACTTAGTATAAGAAACGGAAAGAGACAAAGTAAGGGAGGATGGCATTGTAATGGAATTGTAAAAAAAAAAAAAGGAAAGGGAGAAACAAAAAGAGAGATGGAAAAGACAAGAGGAGAGAGGAAATCAAAGGAGAAGCAGATTATAAAGCAGCAAGGAGGGAAAGTGGATGAAGGAAGAATGCAAATATAAAGAGAAATATGAGGGTGGAAACAGAACTTGTTGACCGAAGGTCACCACTAGGGGTCTGACTCAAAAACAATCAAGATGTTCTGGAGATAACTGAAGCCTCAGAGCTGCCTTGTGGGGAACTCACAGAGGGTCTTTCCTGTTTATTCATGTCTACTCCTTTTTCCCTTTTTCCTTTTATGGGTCTGAGACAGTTGATGTAGGGCCGGCCTAGAGAGTTAAAATGACCAAGTACTGTGTGTGTGTGTGTGTGTGTGTGTGTGTGTGTGTGTGTGTGTGTGTGTGTGTGTGTGTGTGTGTGTGTAGTTTGGCTGACATACTGTGATCATAAATGTAGGTCAAAGATGAACAATTTGCAAATGAGGTGGAGAAAGCGGAGACAGAGAAATAGGAGGTGACTGGGGCAAGGCCACCATGCTTGTGTATGTATGTGAGGGTGTGTAGGTGTGTGTGACCATTTTTGGAGACCACTCTATGTAATGAGCTGAGCAGGGTGGCAGGGATGGGGCTGCATCACTAAGTCCTGCACGGCTTAAATTACACTGGCATCTGGCCTCCACAAACACACATGTGCATACAGTGTGTGTTTGTGTGTGTGTGTGTGTGTGTGTGTGTGTGTCTGTGTGAGCAACTGACAGAGTAGACAAAAGTATGACAAGACATTGCTTCTTTCACATGTGTATATTTAATACATTTTGTTTGCTAATTCTGATTTATTTCCCTTCCTCGTTTCATATCCCTGATTAACATAATTGGGCAAACGCCTGGCTCTTCGGGGCATTAAGCAAATAATTTCATTCACTTAGTGAATGTGTCTTAATATGTAACTTTAATTGCAGTTATGTCTCTCTTTCTGCTCCTGCTCTCTAGCTTTTTCTCCTGTGAGAGTAAAGCAGCGGAGAGGAAAGGTTTGCCAAGGGTCATCACAAGTGTGTTATATATTTAGCACATTCAGTTTTGAATAGCTTTGCTTAATGCCGCCTTCATCAATTTCAGATAAATCTACATTTTTGCCAGAGACATATTCATATTCAAAACCTGGCACTCTCAGAGCTTAGCAGGGTAGCATAAAGGTACAATTTGCTGCTGATGCGATTACATAAAACACTATTACTATTTACGGTGACGTGTCCTCTTCATAATCTCTCTCTCTGAAGTGTGTCTAATGTTTCAAATCCGCCTTATTATTGTACAAGGCTGATTTTATTATGATTCAAAGGGTGAATGAATTGGAGGGTTACACAGTAGTGAGTCACTATCAAAGCTATATTTGTGCCTGGATGTGTGTGTTCGTGCAATTGTTTCTGTATGCCTGTGGATGCATGTATACAACAGTGTGTGAAGTTAGCAGTAGCAGGTTTCAGAAGCAGATCAAACACACACTCACACACAATGTCTGTGGTGGACTGAGCCGAAAGGGCCCTGACCGGGTGTGACTTTGATCCTCACCACAACATCCGCTCTTCCACTCCACACTTAACTAGGACTCAAGTTACTCCTTTCAGATCTTGAAATAGTCTTGGTGTGCCTTCAAACACGCTAGGATCCTACTGTAGTAACTGGACACTCAGTGTGTAGGATCCAGATTTGGAGCCTGCAGATGGGTGTCAGGTCTAAGGGAGGGTTGTGGTTAGTGTCACCATCTCAATGGCCATGAGAGTAATAATAATAACCCAGTTCTACTATACTGAGTTGTGAGCAGGTGTTTTCTTTAGAAATGAGCCAGATGTCAATATTTGGAGCAGGTTGCTCAAATTACTCCGATGTAATGTGCAGCATTATTCCTTGTGAAGTTTACTCAAGGAAGTGTTCTTAAATTGACTGAAATAGGAACTGAAATAGATCCTACTACTCACTAGTGAGACACCTTCCTAGCTTTGGCTTTGTTAATGTGAGTCTTTGCGAAGCGGCAAAGTAATTTTTGACAACATAAACAAAGAAACATGTTTTAATTATTGGCCTTCTTCAGCCTCCAAAGAGTTTCATCACAAAGCCTAATGATGAATTGTGGCGTTTATTCCGATGACTCAATTTACTTAGCAGATTAATTGCACTTTTATTTAAACAAGCGATGCTGATTTAAGACTATTCCATACCGCGTTGACTGAGCATTAAAGAAAAATCACCTCATTCATTCATTCATTTATTTGTTCATTCATATTTATTATACAGGAAAGTTAAAAAGAAGTAGCCTTACCTTAAAATGTAAACGGGCCTGACTCAGTTTAAAAACTGGTTTTCAGCAGGTTCCTGTTCCACAGAAACATAAAACATGGTTACAGCACATTGCGACAGACATTTGTACAGGACAAATTTAGACAACTAAAACAATAACACAGTTACATAAGGACAAAGACATTTATACAAAACCTCAGCTGGGCTACACAAATACGGAAAGGGCAAACAAGGCTTGGACAATACACCAGCAAATTAAATACTGTATTAAGAAATACTGTAATAAGCCCAATTGAAAGTCATAATATGTGTGAAATGACCAGATGTGTAAAATTCTCATAAAAATTGTTCACAAAGAGGCTAAAAGGGTCAGTCATTGCCATAAAACGAACTAAGTGCCATGCAGAGGATTTTAAGACATCACCACCATGTCAGAAGATTAGAGCTGAAGTTTTGTTTGTAGCGCTCATGGCATTGAGCAGTAACATTAGAAAACCTCACATTAGAAAAATATGTCCTGGCTACTCCAAATAGTACAGAGACTTGGCTATGGACATTGGAAATTGTTATAACATTTTGGCATCTTTTTAAAAAGTAATTTTCTTGAAATCGTTCTCATAGTGTAATGTTGGCATCATTAGCATTTAATGCATAAACGTCCGTATATATTGCTAATGAGAAACAATTGAGCAGGTGGTATTTTATCCCATCACCATGTTGTGTACAGTATGTGTTGCCTTCACTATATGCAATTGATCAGATGTTGTTGTGATAGGGAGACACAAACCCAGAAATGCGGAAATGTATAATAGAAATATGAAGTAGATGCCATGACCTTTTCAGACAAATGTGAAGTGATACTCCCTGTATGTGATGTGAAAAGAATCAGAATTCTGTGATTTAGAATCAGTGAAGATAATGGTGAGATGTGAGGTGAGAACTGTGTTGGGTTTTAGTGTCTCGTGAGGGGAGTGGAGTTAATAAGCTAAATTTTTACACGTCAAACCTAATAAAACATCTTCAGGCTCATCGCCCAAAGGAGCACAATGAACTTACTGTAATAAGAGAACAGCAACTAGAGAGGCAGCCGATGCCATAGCAATCCCTAAACAGGCAAGTTATAGAGTGATGATGCTAAATATATAGCAATTACAGAGGAAATTCATGGCAGCCGCTGAAGAACCACTTGGCAGAAAAGACGTTGACACACCGGACCTGTTGACCTAACTTGGTCATCTCTAAATAACTGTGTATATTAATAGAATACGTACTTAAATACAATTAGTTTCATGAATTATTTTTGAAAAGATGGCGTGAAATAATGTTGTAGGTCATGGGAAGATATGATAGCATACTGCAATGATCGGCTCTTTGGTGAAGAACCACTCACAGGTAAAATTGTAGTGTGAGTGTTTAACCATCAATCAGGGATGTACTGTAACCGCTTACAAATACATCATTTGTATAGGATCCAAAGGTATTGGGTTTGAACGATACAAACACCATTAGATTTTTTTTGCAGTAGTATTTTCTCCCCCATCACCAGGTTGACATATTGGCCTCAAACATCACACCGTTACTTCTCAGAATAATCTAACACACAGACATCATACACTCACTGCTAGAATAAGCAGAGCTCACCCTCTACACTGATGTCCATCAAGGAGGCATTTCCATAAATCATTTAAGAACTTATTTTTTGAATATGTGCTTCTTAAGGCGTCTCAAAAATCATCAGACCCGCCTTTTTTCACTCTTATAAGGAATGCAGGTATGAAACGATAAAGAAATAGGCTAACAAAAAAATAGAGACTGCAGAGGTGTACTGCATATACAGTAGTTTTAAGTTTGGGAATTTAGGTTCATTCTCATAATGTCATGAGTTTTCAGCATACAGTAAAGTATTGTTTGGCAGTGCAGAATAAAGCTTGACTGATGTCACCTTGTTGCCTGGAGAAATGTTGCATGACTTGACAGTAGACAGGAAAATAACAAGCTGCACTTAGGGGCCGTCTAAAAAGTGCATTCAACAGTAGGTAGACTGTTTTTTTCTGAGATGGTGCTCCACTACTAAAATATTCAGAAACAGATCATTTTGTTAAGTTGATTTTGTTCTTGTAGCCTAACTACATGTGGCCCTTAGCCCTGTCTTTGAATAACCCAAATGGTGTTGCCACATTAAGGCTGCTGGGGTACTACCGATGAATTTGAATTCTCTCAGTTGTTCTGGACACAGTGTTTGGACAAGCCTCCCCGCAATCCCCTCGACTAGGACTTGGCTTCCCATGCTTTAGAGGAGATAAAGACAACGCTTCTCACTATGGAAATGTGTGCAGACGCTTTGATGCTTAATACACTTTGGTTTTTCAAAGTACGTGTCCACTTCTTTAGCTCCCTGACAGCGTCCCCTCTCTAACCCTCTTACGCCCCCACTATGCCGGCTCTGATCGATCCAGCCATGTCTCCCAGTCCCACATGTCATCTTTTTTCTTTGACACAGCTCTCCTCTCTCCACTGCTTGGTATTCTGGAGTGGGAATGCATGCACCATCGCAGATCCATCAGCTCCGATCGGAATGCCGCACCACGGCTCGGGGAAATGGAGGGATGAGAAGAGAGAAAGAGGTGGAGGGAGAGAAGGAAAAGGGGAGGGAAGTGAGGGAGAGGGCAGGTCAGTGGCTTGTCGACATCCTTCCGGGACCAAACTTCAGACTGACGGGGAGAATAAGATAGAGGGAGAGAGAGTGAGGCAAGAAAATGAGTACCTCTTTATTTCTGAGGGACCACTTTTGTTAATATCCATTTCCCTTTAAATCATCTTCTCGGAGGAATTCAAGCAACACACAGTTCTTATACTCCAATTCCTTTAGAGCTCAAATGATTCAATAGGTAGTAAGTATGCTACAGGAAAAGAATACATCTTTAGAGTCTAGGTGCTCTCATAAGTTAAAACATATTTGTCATTCTATTTATGTGAAGTCACAATTTTATTTATAGGTGGCCTAGACAGCTCAACAGAGTGCAGCCTAAAGAAAACACATGAGAATAGACATGACAAATAAATTGTAAAACATCTTCCACACTTTGACAACACGTATGCAGCAGTTAGTAAGAAAACACACACACACACACACACACACACACACACACACACACAAACACACACACACACACACACACAAATAAAAATCAAAAATTACTTCCAGCAGGAGAAAGATAGGAAAAACTTCATTAAGAACTACAGAGGAAGGATTCCAGAATTGGCAGACAATAGGTGAGTTTATGGTAGATGAATGTAGTAGCAGTAATAGAATTTAAAAAAATGGAGAAACTAAGTAAGTGAAGAAACATGGAAGTTCAGTGTAATACGTTCAAGGGTTTTTGGCAAAGAGTGGTAAGTGTTTATCTTTCAAGAAACCTCATACCAACTTTGTCTTTAACTTCTTTTTTTACAATGAATATTGCTTTCTAGATATGTTTCCATCTATCATCATTCATTATGTACATTACATGTCTGGAACTATCAAATTCATATTTGTTCAGGTTTTAAATGTGATATTTATACATACTTTATACTCCTACAAATAGTCTAATACAATCCGCCATTTGTAGTTGGTCATTGTAACCCAGGGTGGCATTTCTGTATCTCTCAGCTAAACTCTGTGCAGTACAGTCCACACTGCTTTTCATAACACACATTCCTCTGTAATTTACACTGTAGTTTTCACCATCAGCTCACTTTCCTCTCTTCAACTCGCTCATCATCCCTTCCTTCTCCTGTCTGAGGGGAGGGAGAAGCAGACAAGCGCTGATCGCATCAATGTCTCTCTTCTTCATTTATCACTCTTTCTTTTGTGCTCTTCCTCTCCAAAGCCTCCATTCTCTCAGTGTTTTCTCCCCCATGGCTTTCCTCTACAGCAGTGTGTTGCCTTGGTAATTACCAGTTGTCTTAAACAGACAGATGGAATAAGAGAGAGTGACGGGCAATTTTCCCAGTGCCTGTTCTCCCCGTTTATGTGTGTGTTCTGTATGCACGCTTCTTAACTTCTCTCCATCTCTTTCACAGTCTCTTCTCTTACTTTCGGCCTCACTCTCTCCATGTGAGTTTGCCTTGGTGCATGTCTCACGTGTGTTTGTGTGAGTATGTGTGTGTAAGGCGGACTTGGGGAATTACCTGACAGAATGTGATAGTTTAGGATGGGAGTGGTTGTGTTGGCCGTTTTAGAAGCCAGGTGTCACTCTGGATCTTTGCAGGTTCCCAGGAGGGATCACTGCTCTCCCATCCTCTTCTCTTCCCTCCCAGCATGCCCTTAACGCAGCAGTGGGGTAAAGGGAAAAGGACTATTTCAATCTCCTTACTGTCAGGGCAAGAGAGGTGGGGAGGGGTGGATGGAGAATATACACAATGTGTGTATTGTAGTGAGTGAATTTTCCTAGTGCAGTATGTGTACTTCCTGAATGTTTAAAAAAGCACAATATAAATTGAATGCATATTATTACTATTAGTATTTAATTTTCCACACTATCTTTCAGGCTGGAATGATCAAGATGGAGAAAGAGGAGTTTTTCATCGAGCCAGTGGAGCGGGGCGACGGAGTGATAGAAGAAGAAGAGGAGGAGGGAGGAGGAGGAAGGACGCACGTTGTCTATCGTTCCTCAGCTGTAAAGAAAGCGCCCATCAGCAGCAAGGCGGCAGACTACCACTCCAGAGGTCAGTCTGTGGCTCCAACTATGCCATCCTCCACTTTTACACACTTTTCACTGAATCCTGCCCACTTCAGCTCTGCGCTCTATTTAACTCCACCTTCTCCATATTTACTGAAATTATATAGAGAAACCTAGTGCAAGCTCCGCCCCTCATCGTTCAACAGGAATTGAAAACCTACGTTATGATTTGCTCAGATTTTTTTATTTTTTTGCAGTACATTCTCAAACACTACACAGACTATTCAAATAAGCTAGTATCCTCAACCACTCTTGACATACACACACACACACCTGCTTAAATAATCATATCAAACTATTGTATGCAAAGACAGCGACTCACAGCTTGAGCATACCCTGCCGTCAACACCTTAACACACTTAAACGCATCCTCTTGTCACTGCACTAATTTCCCACAGAGAAATGAGCGATATGGAGACACACATGTTTGAGTGCTAAGGTAGCTCCCTCTGTATCTTTTATAGAATTACACGCTGCCTTGGCTGCCTCAACAATTAACAGCTGGCACTCAAGTCTGTAGTTTCTCGTTGTGTCTGCCTCCATTTTCCACTCTACAGATTTAATAAGTGAAGTGAAACAACAAGTATTTTTTTAGAGGGAGAATCATACTTACAGTTTGAATCAGCATGTCAGCTCTGGGATAAGAGATAAGGAAGACAAATATGTATTCAAATAGGCTTTAATACTCAAGGAGTGAACGTTATTATGCAAGCACAATTATATTTCCATCATAAAAATGTTGATGTCCTTCAGTTTTTTTCTTGTATTTATCTTCTTTACAATAAAATAAGAAAAACATCTGACCTAAATGCAGTAAAATGAGGTTGTTCAGCTTGCTTCTAGGTAAAAGTGTTGATACAAGAGGAATTGCACTTAAATCAATTTGAACTGAACAAAAAACATAGACGTTACGCTCAATTTGGAAGTATATTTTTAATTTTATATAAGCTAAAGGGAAATGTCCAATTCTCATGTTTCTAATGCCGCTCTATTTTAGTAACTCTCTACAGTAAGACATGTGAAAAAACAGCATAGAAACTCATGTTTCAACCTTGTGTTAGCCTGGGTGGAGCTTTTAATGTGCATGAGCAATATGGCTCGTATCATAGTATCAACACATACAATTCTCTGCAAAACATAATAACTAAGACTCTTAACTGCTCTCAAAATGCAATCAATATAGCAGAGTGAACACTACATAAACAGTATCTATATATTGGCTCACCCCAGGTAATGTGGAGCATACAGTGTATTTAGTACTTGCTGTAAGACTTCAGACATAATATTGGATATATTGTTGCTTTATTTTTGATAAATAATTTTGATGGGAAAAAAGATTAGTCAAATTCCCAGAAAATAGGATAAGTCATGTCAGCTGTACTGTGAGGGGTTTACTTGGCTTGTAATATATTACTGCAAAACCTGCCTCAGGCTTGTGTCAATAGAAGTGGCTGCCCAATCACCGTGATTGATCTGATGCCTAAAAGTCAATCAGTTGTGACCTCAATCTGTGCAAGAGTCTGCATCTCAACTAATCACAAAGCGAAAGATATTCTCATGGAATCAAGTCTCCCATGTTGTAAAGGAGCGAGACGAAGCGCTTTATAACGGGTGGATCGCAATAGATAAGATCTGCGTCTTCCTATTCTGAGCAGTTGACTCAAGAATGTCTAATAATATACGGAGAAAGAGAGTTTCCATAGGAACACCCACTGAGGACAGACTGCATTAGAGTAACACAGATCTGCTCCCACTGTTACTGATACCTGGCAGTACATACACACACACACACGCACAAAGAGCGAGCATGCACACATTGACAAAAACTATACAGAAAGTCACACACACATACAGGATGTAACTGCACGCAGCTTACACAACTCCCTTGATCATACATTTACACTTCTGAACACACATACATGCTGCATGCACACAGACACACAAACACACACACACAACACGTCCCACTGCTTCTTGTTGCCTTTGAATCTTTCTCTCTAATGAAGAGTGGGGTGCAGATCAATAGCGTAGGATAGAACAGGCCATTGTGTGTGTGTGTGTGTGTGTGTGTGTGTGTGTGTGTGTGTGTGTTTGTGTGTGTGTGTGTGTGTGTGTTGGCGTGGGCATGAGTTCTGTGGTCGTCTGGCTTTGAGTGCTAGGATTTTCAAGGCCAAGCAGACAGACAGACAAGCAGGCATGTGCTGCTCCCAGTAGCATTTGATGTGGATCTCTCACTTTGTTTCTCTTCTTTTTTTTTTCCTTTTTTATCTTTGTCTTAGCTATTCTAGACCACAAGATTATGTAAACACAGGTTTACGTTCCAGTTGTTCCATCACATCGCTGTAAAATCAAAGCCACATGGACACATAGAAAGCACATTACAGATCCTGCTGCCTTTACACTTCTTTCCCAGTTAAAAAGAACTTCCCTCATATTTCTCAGACAATCACCCCCCTGTAGATCAATCAGGGACATTAACGAATGAATTAATAATCAATCAATCATTTCTGGAGATCTTCTTCGCCAAGCCTACTTAATTCTCAGGCAGTTATTGAATGTTGGACTCATTTCCTGGCTAAAGACAGAGGGAAGGACGTTATATTTAGCAAGGTAATAGAGGAGCTCAAGAAGTACAGAAAGAGAGCGATGAAGATTGGTTACTTACACCATAAGCTGAGGAGGTGTGAATCAATGTCCTAAGAGGACAGAGCGGGCTTTATTATTAATGTGGCACATTCGTCAATTAATCGCTGCTGCAATAGAAAAAGAAGGATTGCCATTCCTTTCTTTTTTTCGCTGTGCGGACAGTGCTCAATCTTTCAATCTGTCTTTTCCTCGCCCCTTACATTTTCACGTTCTTTCATCGGTGGTTTTGATCAATGTCTTTCTGTTTTGCTAATTTTAGTTCCTTTTCTTCCCTTCTAATGCCTTCGCACCGGCCATAGCTGTGGCCCGAGGCATGTGTTCAGGTTGTCTGTCAGTCCGTCCGTCCCATTCTTTTGAATGCAATATCCCAGCAACCCTTGAAGGGAATGTCTTCACTTTTGGCACAAACATCCACTTGTAATAAACAATCACCTGATTTGATTTTAAAGGCCAAAGCTCGAGGTCACTGTGGCCTCCCAAAATGTATTATTGCCCACAGCTCAAGATTTCAGTTCGCACAAATGTCTAATGGGATGTAATGAAGTGATGATTGACTTTTTCTTTCTCAACAATATTCTCTGTCAAAATGATTCTCTGTCTGGCAAGACATTGATGGAAACTGCAACTTTACTGTTTTTATCTTTACTTGTTTTTTTTTGACACATTGACACGCCCAAACAGATGGACTAGCAGAGGGCTTTTTTTGCCCAGAATCCCCCTTACCCAGTCTGCTAGCTGGACTAAACTCCTACATAAATATTAAACATAAAAGTCACAACGTTTCTACATGACTGTTGTATGTTATGCTTTGGTAGCATACGCTCAGCAGTCAGCACACACACATGGTAGGTTATAGAATTGTGTTACCAAATGTAGTTCTTTGAAGCTGACTTGTTTTCATTGACATTTTGAAGACCTGTATTGTTCTCAAGGCCGAAAGGCCCCCTGCAGCGTCTGGGGCATTTAGCTTGTGGACTGACACTGGGCGGAGGACTGAGGCAGCTACACAGGACCCCATGTATCTGCACAAAGCCAGCATTTGTTTTACCCCTAAAGCACTGCTGTTCTGTGCTATTCTTTTATGTATTGAGCTGTACTGTTTTGCGATATGTCATTCTAGGCTGATGTGAGCTGAGTTAGGTCACTGTTGTTGTGTTGTTGGTGAATGCCGCGTCGCACAGCAGCGATACAATGATGCGTCAGCTTGGGCCTGAGCTGAGAGGAAATTGAAGGGGGTCAGACAGAGGCCAGTGGTGCTGGTCCCTGTTGCTTAATGTCTTCCTCTCGTGTCCTGAAAACGAAGGCAGCTCTCTTGAGAGCGCACTCTCTCTCACTTCACTCCCTTTCCCTTCTCTGTCTGTGCTGGTGTGACACAAGGATAGTCATATGGTGCAGCGGTTTTAAGAGTTGACTTGTGACTAAGCACTTAGAGATGGAAGCACACACACACACAACTCGTATATGACCTGTACTCATCTTCAGTATGTAACAGGGGGTCCTAGCACAAATTTTGCAAAACAGTGATCCCAATCCCATTTAGACAATTAGGCAGGTGTGGATGAGAAAACAAAGCCTTTGTTTTCTCATCCAACACCTTTGTTACAAAGGTCAACTGTACAAGTATTACTAAATCTGTCCATCGTAAACACCCTTTTCAGGTGTGCTCAGTTGTAGGTTTTCCTTCACATAGTCATAACTTGTTTCCGACCTGCCTTATTGTCTGACCACTATATCATAATAAAAAAAAAAGACATTGGTTAATCACTACATAACAGATACAATACATTGATACTCATCTCATTTCTAACCAGATTAACTTGACTTTTTCCATTTCCATTACCTGGTCAAGATCCTGAAGCAACATATTCCCATTTCAGCCCAGTCTTCCCATTCCCGGTGTAAGCCCTAGCATGAATTAAATCAAGAGCTGTCAGTTCTGAGTGTCTTTGGGCTGCTGTTATAAGCTCTAAAACCAGTAGTTTTAGAAGGGAATTCCTTCACCGTATACAGCCTATGTAAACAATGTCATCTTCCAAGGCTTGTCTGAGGCCAAGCATTTTTAGCACAAAAATACCCAAAGCTCTCGAGAATTTAAAAACAAACCACAGTGAACAATTTTAGTGTGGATGAATATGGGGTTTTCAAATCCAAGTATAGCCTTTTCAAGAATGGAAGGTGTTAATTGAAAAGCATTTAAATAGGATCAAGTAGGAGAAAAGTTCATTTCTTTTCACAAACTGTTTGCTTTCCCTAACATAAACCTTACAGCCAGTTAAATTTGATGGATACACAACAAGTCCTTGCCATACCACAGGGAAATTATTCTAACAAGGCACTGGTCACAGATCAGCGGGTTGAACAGCTCTGGCCACATTGTAGCAGCAGCTGCTGCTGATTTCACATCAGCAGAGCAGCGTCGCCGCATTCTGTTACACAGCTTGCATTATAGACGGAACATGTGTACTTTATATGCAATGTTTAATGCCATATAATAATATGGGCGTTATACTGGGCAGTAGGGATCCACTTTAAATCAGCAGTGTGCTTTAGTGCATACCTGCATAACTACGCGCACAGGCAGCCAAGCGGAAAGATACACACACACACACAGCACTGAGACACAGCAAGTCCTCTCACGTGTGTACACTACACACACACACACACACACACACACCACACACAGCATATATGTGGGAATGACTGCCGGCCCAGGTGTGCCTCTGGGAGGAAATTACAGTGTTAGGGGGGGAAGTATTTCAGCAGCCAGCTGCTTCCTCTCTCCCTCTCTCTGTGGCCACTGGCTGTATCCCTGGAGAGCATGACTGGCTTTTTACCATATCTACCATGCATGCGTGCGTGCGCACGTGTGTGTTCGCACAGTCATGCATTCCTGTGTGTTTATGTTCATACCTTTGCATTCACAGGTTTCTTTCTTGCCTGTTTCACTCATGACTGACTGACAGTACTTGTGTGTATTTGTCAGTGCGCCTACACCGCGTGCCTCTGTATTCTCCCTTTGGCTTGTCTGACTCCTCACCTGATAAGCTCCCAGCAGGCCCTCCTTTGAGCCATCACTCACTGTGCCACAGTGCTGCTTTAGACAGAGCAGAACTCCTGGGATAATATCAGGGTGCGGCCAACCTCTGCTCCAGTCTGCAGCCGCCACTGCCGCACTGACCCACGCACAGTCTGTCTGTCTGTCTGTCTGTCTGTCTGTCTGTCTGTCTGTCTGTGTGGAGACAAAGGGAGAGTAAGCGAGAAGGGGATGAGCTGGAGAAGGGACGCCTTGGATAGATCCAAGGGGTCTCGTTTATCATAGCCTTAGTCACTATAATTATGGTGATCATAGTGTTTTGACAATATTACCACTGAGCGGTGGTACTGCCTTTGATGTGGTGCTTCTGTTTTCAGTACCAGACTCTTGGTGTCAAAATGCTGCTGCATAACTGTGTGTGTCCTTGCATTTCTGTATTTGTGACAATGATCATCCTGCATTACTTGGGTTCTGGGCAAAGGTTGTGATTAGCAAAGTGGTGATCCCAATCTTAAATTGGGACCACTCAAGAGGTCAAAGGATGATAACTTACAGTATATAGAAATTACTGTAAGAAAAAAAAAAGAAAGAATTCTCCTACAACAAATTACATTTCCTTGTAAAGATTTTCTGTTGCCATGAGGAGTTTGCATCCATTTGCATATCTGCAATTAGTGCTGAACTACTAACTCTGACCTGTTTTGTTGTTGTTAAAAACAACAAAAAAATGCACAGATTAGGATCAAAGACATTTTTTTCATCTTTCCAAACATTTTTGATATTCTCAATTTCAAGTGGTTAATTTCATAAGGGAAAATTATAGGAGCATAAATTACTGTAAAGTATAGGGTAAGGGTAAGTGTATTCACAGTATGTGTGTGATGACATTGGAGAACGTGTTCAGGCGTTATAATAAGATCATACAGCTGTCTAGACTTAGTCATATTTTTCACAGTTTCTGTACCTAAAGGGATAATTTGGAACTTTTGAAAGGGGGGGTTGTATGACGTACTTATCCAGAGTAGAGTAGATTTATTTGATTATGACAACGCACATTAATCAACATTTCTGTAAATGCACCAGTGTTAGCCAGTCGGCTAATTTTCAACTGTAGTCCTAGTTAACTAGCAGGCATGTCTTTATGGTGGATATAAATTGGAGCTCCCGGAAGAAACCCACCTAAACACGAGGAGAATATGCAGACTCGACACGGAAAGGCCTGGAATGACCTGAATTCGAACACAGAACCGTCTTGCTGTGAGGCAGAAGTGCTAACCACTGAACCACCGTGCTTCCCCAGTCAGTGTTCTTAGAGTAGATAGCGGTCCGCACGCTCCCAGTTTGGAGAAACAAAAGCTATCCAATGTACTGCTATGGATGGGGGCTGCAGCAAAACACATTTAAAACCTAAAAAAAAGGTCTACATAGGGGCCTCTGGTTAGCTCACCTGGTAGAGCGGGCGCCCATAAAAAGACGTTTTTTTGGCCGCATGTTCGAAAATAGACCCACGTGAAAAATAAACATCAGTTTATGTGCTTTAATTAGAATATTTTCAACATTTAGATTGCCGTCAGACTCAACCATAGAACGTGCAGATTTGTACACCCGTTTAGTCTCATAAAGGTATCCTCTTGTCTCCACAGTGAATAGAATTTCTTCGTTGCTGTCATAATCATTCATTTTTATCTCCTTGTATTTGTTTTTTCCATAAAGTCTGACCCAGTCAGCTGATCTGAGGTGTAATACAGTCCTTGTCCGTTTCTCCTAACTGGGGACGTGCCAACAGCCATCTACTGTAGGTAATACTCAGAGTATTGATAAGTGCGTCATACAACCCGACTTCACAATATCCAAACTGGGCCCCTGGTTAGCTCACCTGGTAGAGGTTTACTCCTCGACGCAGAGGCTGCAGGTTTGAATCTGACCTGCAGCCCTTTGCTGCATGTCTTTCCCCTTCTCTCTCCCCTTTCAAGTCTAAGCTGTCCTACCAGGTCTAAAAATGCCTAAAAAATAATCTAAAACAGTATCAGAACTATCCCTTTTAACAAAGACACAACAATAGTAAAGAAAGTAGTGCAATTCATATTTTAGATCCTATGAGCAATGTACATGCGTGCATGCAGTAGCTGGACTATGAATGTGAAATAGTATTCTTATTTTTAATGTATGCATGGCTCACACACAGCAGCAGGTGGAACTGTGTGACGTACAACAGACCTCCCTGGAGGTGGCCACTGTTCTGTGTTAGCATCAGTTATGTAACCAGCCAACCTAAGGGACAGAAGCTCATGGATGATGAGATGATGTGTGACTTCCTTCCTCCCACTACTGTCACAATGCTACAAACACACTCTATACACATGCACACACACACACACACACATGCACACTCTGTGTTAAATCAGGCACTCCTCAGAAAACTGTGGGAGCCACTGCTATCTCTGAATAAGCTTCCTTGATGTGCACGCTTGAGCACGTAAATGTGAAATTGTTTTCTAAAGTTAAAGCTTCCACACAGTATGAGTAACCACTCAGTGAAACACCATGTAGAAAATAATGTAGCAATGTGTGTGTGTAAAGGGGATGTAATACGATGGCAGCTGATTCCGAGGTTAATGGAGCCTCTCATGTGAATGAGGCTTACATCGCTCTGGAGAAACAAATACATGCACCGCTATTACAGCAGTTTCCTCATTCTGTGTGTGCGGTAGTTATCTACTTAGTGACGAGTAAATATGTTCCGCAAGTGCAAAACCATTGAAGTTTGTGGATTTGCCCTTTTACTATGTGTTTTTATAAGACATGTAATCTGTATACAATTTGCACAAAGCCAGAAACATGAAACAATAAAAATGTGGTTAAAAAAAATTCTGGAGCTTTCAACCAAATCACATGATCTTAATCAGCTGATGTGTTTACATGCAAACTCAGTAGCTGTTTATCGAAAGCACTTTTTAGACTTCATGACTGTCTTAAATGTAGTAACTCAAAGTAAACTTACTATCTTTTTCCAGAGTATGCAACTCTATCACACCTATAGTCACAAACACAAAGTCCTAATAACTAAGAAAGCTCCATCTGCTGATGAAGATCATGTGATGTGGTTGCAAAGCACCAGCAAATGATTTTTAATATTCACAAACAAAACAAAATGTGATGCTATTTCTGTACATAATGACAATAGTGCTCAGACATCCATGTCATAAAAATGAAATTGTCAAAGTGGAGTATGCGCCTCATGGCTGCTGTCTTATTAGCAGAGTGATGTGTTGTGGTGGGAGTTTGTTAGGCTGCAGTTCATTTGTCGCTGCACACCCTAGGGAAGGTTAATTGAATAAGATACAGCTCTGTGCTTCTCATTCAATGATGGCTATAATACTAGCCATGACCATCAAGTAGAGAATAGCAAATGGCTAAGAAGGTATGTTAATAATCGGTAGGACAGGTTATAGATGTTTATTTTCATTTCATTTGATGAAGAACTGTTGGATCTCTATACTGTACACATAATAGAGGAGGGAATGAGAATATTCAATCATCTTCATCTTCCTATGTTGTCAGTTCTTTGTTCCCACTGAGCTGGCTGATGTGTCTTGTAGCATTAGTCTGATGTGTTCAGATTTAGCTCAAATAAAAGTGGAGAATGGCTGTAGAGATCAGAGGATGGAGAGTGGGAGGAGAAAACAATGCCCGCTTAGAGCTTAGCAGGAGCTGGAAATACACATTTGTCACTCTGTTTACTGCGCCCAATGACCCTGAGTCACTGTCAAATCTAGATGGGTCATGTTGTGGTTCTCTGTTCGCTGTCAATCCCTGACCTTTTAATGGTGCGAGCTTGTATGGATAAATTACAGTAACACTATGATGGTAGGAGGCAAACTGCAGACTGGGTTATTAGTCTTCATTTTTCAAAGCTACAATAATCTAATGATGCTTTTTAATTGTGTTTTCTTCATCTCGCATGCAAACCCTGTGTATTGTGGCTGCGGCAACATAATTGAGTCACTCTCAAGTGGTTGAAAGACCATGTAGGGCAAACCATAGCCTTTTATCCATAATTGGGTATTATAATTAATTGCAATTTAATAGAATGCATATAAATTTTTCCATTTACAATCTTTATAATGTATTATAGCAAATTATCTTTATCCTTATTACTGAAAAATGAAATATTACACAACTGCCAGATTTGATTTGAGTTTGGAGAAAAATGAACAGCAAGATTACATGGAAATGGAAAAACTCTTTCAAAGAAATACTATATATACTGTATACATACTGTATATAGTTAGTTATATGCAGTATATACAGTATATATACGTGTGTGTGTATGTGTGTGTATATATGTATATATTTTTTAAATATATATATTTATATAAAATATATATTAATATATTTATTTCTTGAAGCTGCACTTTCATATGGCTTTTTGTAGTTTTACTTATTTAAACCTAATTTACTTACACTTACTACTTGTTGTCTGGAGTTTGCACCTTCAGGGTTGAAAGCACTTAATTGGAAGTCGCTTTGGATAAAAGCATCAGCTAAATGACATGTAATAATGTAATGTAATGATCTGTCTGGCATTACATTACACATAACGTTTGATAATGTAAGTTTAGGTAATGCGATGCTGATAATCTCATAATAACCACATCAGAAGCTAAATAAATCAGATCAGGGTCGATTTGAAGTGTTGGTTTTACTCTACTGGGACAGCCAGACTGTAGGGGTCGTCAGTTTTAGAATATTCAGTTTGTTCCGCTGCGTCTGAGGAGCGTGTAATAGATATAAATTGAGCCAGTGGTTTCCACAGTAAGTTAAAAGTGACTGTTTTATGCAATGTGTCCTCTGCAGCTGTGGTCACAATCACGCTGAGACAGAAAGGAAAGAGAGCGCGCTGGCATGCTTCGCTGCCGTGCTCTTCATTTGTCTGTGTGTTGTCATAGAGCGGCTTATGTGCGAATTCTACCTCTCATGCCAAATGTGTCATCCTGTAGCAATGCAAGGGAGATGGATCATCCTCCACAGCAGATCTGCTGACGTCGGAGAAAAGTTAGTTCACTTCCCTGGCATATTACTCACGTTCCCCCTGTGATCCTTTTCTTTCTCCAGACTTCCTACCATCGCTCAGAACTCTGGGAGATTTCCCAATCAAGCTGACAAACCCCAGTGTTCTGGCTTGTGTCCGTGAATGTGCGTGTGTTTGTGTGTATTACCCTGCTCATGAACAGAAGCTAACCCCTCCCTTTGCTTTCTTCTACTGACCTCTATTCATCTATCTTTTGTTCCTGTCCTCCTCCACTTCCTTGAACCAAGCAAGCAAACTTTACCAGTCAGTCACACACAGTCAAAAGAAATTCTAATAAAATCTAATATAGTCATGTAAATAAAGCAAAAATAAAACACAAAGAAACAAGGAGAACAAATAACCCCCCAGATAAAACATATAAAGAGAATGGACATATCACACATTTAAAACACATGTTACCTAAATGCCTCTCTGAACAGACTGGTTTCTAGCTGTTTTTTTAAAGAGTTCACACAGACCAACTACCTTAAGGTTATTGGGAGACTATGTCACAGCTTTATCAGCTACCGACTGAAAGGCACAGTCTCCCCGAGTTTTGTCTGAGGGACACCTGAAAAACACTGAGCAGAGGACCTGTGCAGCCAGGGCAGAGAGATTAAAATAGGTGTAAAGTGTCAAAGGTCTAGCAGCAGCATTTTGAACAGTTTGTATACGGTGTAGAGAAGATCAATTAAGGCAGGTAGAAAGCGATTTACTGTAGTCCGAACCTAATGAGATAAAATGTTACTATCATCTCATTTTCATATCTTGACACAACAACCTGAGTTTTGCGATGTTTCTTAGGTGGAAGAAACGTGATCAAGTCAGCGTCCTATTATGAGCATCAGAACTCAGGGGTTGGTCAAAAATAACACAAAGATTACACAGAATAGCTCGAGAAGAAGAGAATAACGCATCAAGGTTCTACTTGATCGCTGACTAAAGGTTATCAGGGGAAAAAATTTAACCTTAAATTTTTTCTGCATTTAATTGCAGAAAGGTGTTTGCCATTTAGAGCCTACTGGGCCTGGTTGTCAGTATATTAAAATACAATAAATAGGATTAAGCCACCCAACTCTGCACACCAGCAATTCAAAAGATGAATAAGGTCCAGCATGTAAACTTGTTCCAAAAAAACAAAGGCAAGTCCACCAGCTACCATCCATTCCTTCTCTTTCATTTTCCTGTACCTCCTTCCTCGCTTCTCTTCCTCCTTCTCCACTTCCCCACTCCTTAAAGTACAACTTAACACCCGGCTGAAAAGCAGTGTTTTACTGCCTACTCTGGTTAAAAGTTTACATTACTGCTGGGTGGGGTTGGGTGTGCTCTGTTGCACCTGTAACTACAGTGAATGGTGTGTTGATGCATCCGTTACAACACTGCAGCAAGGTGAGAAAGTAAAGCTCTGAAGGTGAGCACATAGATCACGGCCAGGATCAAAAGTTAGTATAAAAGTCAACTGTACATATACTTGTAGTTTAGTAACTCAAAAAATGCATCACATTCATCGTTTCCTGTGAATCCCTCATGCATGTGAAGGCAATTTTAATTCAGTGGTCTCATTTTCCCCCAGCTCTGGCATTCCTTAATACTGTATGTAAGATTGGAAAACTGGTCATATATTTGGTAAAATGTGCACGGTTATTATTAGCAGCAGATGTCAATCTCCACACCATCCTCACCTACGTTGTAGACAGGAAATTAAAAGACAGAACAAAGGAGTTGCTCTTCTTTGTTGATAACTTAATTGCAGAGTGTAAATACATTAAATGGCCATTGCTAAAAAAAAATACCAACTATAAATAGTGTCAAAAACTGGGTCTGATTTCATGAAAATTAGGATTAAGGAATATCTTTTCACTCCTGCCCCTGAATCCCCTCTGGCATCCCTGCTGTAATGACTCCGAGCCAGGTTTGAGATCACAGCATGTCTGACTATGCAAAGAATGAATCACACACAGTATGGGCAGTAAGTTCACTTCTGGCTCCTGTTCTTCCACATTTGCTCTCACTTTGTCTCTCCCTATTTGAATTCTTGAATGGCAACAATATCACAAGAGCGTACATGTTCCCATTCTCATAACCCTATTTGCAAGCCATATTTCATTACATAGTTCTTAATCAATGTTTCCTGCATCAAATATATACATACATGTATATATTATTTATGTACAGTACATATACCTGGGGTTTCTGTGGTGAATTTTGAATATATCCTGTAGTGTCTCTGTATCTATTGTATGCTGGTTGTTGTCTTTGGGAGATGAACCGTTCATCAATAAATTGGCACAGATTTAAAAGGTTGCTCTTTTTGGGAAAGATAGGAATGCCTCAGAGGCTCAAGTTCATGGCTGGACTATCTGTAATGTAGCTGTTCATATGATGTTCAAGCCATTAAAAAAGAAAAAAAACTAAATGGTTTTTAAATTAACTACTGGGAACAGTGTGAAATGTTTCACCAACAAAGCTGCCATCGAGGCCTTTCAGAAAAAAATAGAAAAAAAGAATTTGACACGAGGAACTGTTTTAAGATCCCAGCAAATAAAACAGGAATACTGCGTTGGTGAAAGCAGCCACACTGTTACAACCTCTTTATGTGGGTTATTTTTACTCTGAACGCAGATACATATTGCAATTACTAATGTTTAGTTGAGCTGTTAGAACACAAAGCTTGCTAAACCCTGTTAATTATGTCTAGAGAGGTTAAAAGAAGATATAATTCTGTTGAAATATAAGATGACATACTGTAATTCTTTTAGTGGAGAAGTTCTAATCTGCTTTAATCACAGCTTTGATGGGTTTGTGGCTTTAATGCATCTTCTCTATTGACACACCCACACAATCTATAAATGTGGAGATCCCTCAGTATATCTTGTGTATTTGTGTGATGCTCTTTGAAACTGTTATTTCATAACACTAGCGGGCATATTTATTTCCTGTAGCAGAATTTATCCGGCACACATGAAAAACACACACAGCGACAGACACGGTGGCTGTGTCTTCCTGTGACAAGCGTGTTGCTCTCTCTGTCTGGGTAGTCAGGCCTGAGATTGCCAATAAATAGTGGCCAGTGGCCTTCAGCATCACCAGCGGGGAGAGATTTGTGTCCTCGTGCCTGATTGGTCCAGACTCGAGGAAGAGAACAAACCATCTCGTTAATCAAGGAACACTGTAGGGACACTGTGTGTGTGTGTGTGTGTGTGTGTGTGTGTGTGTGTGTGTGTGTGTGTGTGTGTGTTTCTGTGCCACCCGCACTCGTTGCTGGTGGCACGTTGTCAAAATCCTGAATGTGTGTGTGTGTGTGTTTGTGTGTGTGTGTGTTAGTGTGTGTGTTAGTGTGAGAGAAGAAGCTAGGCAGAGAAAGTGTGTGTGTGTGTGTGTGTGTGTGTGTGTGTGTGTGTGTGTGTCTGAGCAATATTATGTCAGGCAATTGAGACGGCAGCAGTGCAGAGCTGAGCCGATGGATGACAGATGACTGGGTGTTAAAGGCCGCAGGAGCAGCCATGACTCTCTCACACACACACACACACACACCTGTGTGCACAAACTCCTAACTCCCGAAGCTGTCACATTATAGTCCTACCTGTGCTTACATTCCTCCTAGCACCAATTTTACCTTCAGGGCTGCCAAATAAAGTCTAGTGCAATGTCAATTATCGTCACTCTGTTGCTGTTTGACCTTAAATAAGGTGCTAAATTCTCTCTGTTTTCTAAACACTGAACTTTTCATTAATAAGGAAAGCAGTATTTTAAGATTCATCTCTTAACTTTTTAAAGCTGTTTAACTACTTCAATAACAACACCTGTGTTTGCTTACTTGCTCCTGTGTGCCTGGCTGTGTCACACTGCCAGGTTTAGGGGCTCACACCCAAGCTGCACGTGTAAGTGTACTTTTTTTGATGCTGCTTAGCAAATGTTGCTCCTGCTTTTAATAGAAATTAACAAAAGTCAGCAAAAATAAGAATCCTGCAATTGTATTCAGCAAGCGCATTTGAAGTACAGTGCTCTGCTAACACATGAAGAACAACATTAATTTGAAATTCAGAGTAAGATCATGAATAAACATGACATCATGGGACTTACATTTCAGTAAATTGCTTTCTGTCTCTTCAATCCAACGTTTGTAGCTTTTTGTAGTGAAATATTTAATCTTCTGTGCATTTCCAGTAAGTCAGCGCTGACAGTTATTCCTTAAATTAGCATCCAAAAGTGGACGATCCCACATTGAATTTATCACAATTTCCATTTCCCTTCTTTGTAAACAAGAGCAAATATATGGATTCTCAAATCAAAAAGACCATATTGCACATGATGTTGGACTACACCACTGATTTTGCCCCCCTATAACATTGTCACGTATCAGCAGAATCAGAACTATGGTCTTTTCTATTTCACTCATTCTTCTTCCTTGTCAAAACATGGCACTTACATCAATGCCGACAATGCAACTCAACAGAATTACGAATTAGAAAAGATATCAGAAATATAGGCGTGTTTATTCTACAGTATCATTGGCTTATGTGGCCTGAGCTGCCAATATAAGCAGAGATGAGGAGTGACCCTCAGAGGTCTAGTAAGCTCAAATGCCACACACCCATTTTTTTTTTTTACTTTTAACAACACCTATTCTTAAAAATGAAAAACATTACATATTTACATTTTTTTAGTCTTTATACCAAAGATGCCAAGACCTGTAACTTTGACGTGTGATATTGGTGCAGTTCCCATTTAATACTCACACATATCTCCAGTTTTTGGTTTTGCTTTACAGAGCAAACGTCACTTTGTAGTCACTTTGTTAAGAAATAGTTAGTTCTGTAATGCATGCTACACTATAAACCACAACACGACTATAAGTGCACATCGGAGTCGCTGGCACTCTACAGATATAAGACCTGATCATTGCAGAAGACGTCTCGAGGGTCCCGGATCCAGAACTGGACTGAAAGATTCCCAACTGTACTGTTACATATTAAAGCACAAAACTAACTTGGCCAAATAAAAACGAATTGATTGTAACGACCGTATGATGCATTTTATGATAGCACAACTTCCGAATTCTAGCTACCCAATGAATTATGGAATTAAGTAAGTAGTTGTATCCCTTCTCTTTCTTCTATCTTTTTATATCCCCCTCTCCAACTTATTCCACTCCTCGCATTTTCTTTTCCTTCCCCCAGCTCCATCACCTGTTCTGTCCTGGAGGTAGCCCCAGGGCTGCCAGGTGTGTGTGCGTGCATGTGTGAGCAAAGCGCTCACCTGCAATTTTTTACAGCTAGTCCACCATCAATCCACATCTTACCTTAAAGTTTGTTGGGTTCATTGTGTCCAAATGTATTTACATTTATGTTGGATTGTTCATTCTCTCTGTCCATGATAGTTTTTGTCATTGGATATTTCTTTGTCAACTGTGAAGATTTCTAAAACTGATATATACTGACAAAAACTGTGTTTCAGGCCAGAAACTAGCTGTTGCACATTTATTTATCATTTACATCAACATATAATTACTCCAAAAGTTTCCAAATACTAGGTCATGATAGGCCTTTTTACTGTAATCTACAAATTCCTTACCAATATGAATTCCTTAAAACATTTGTTCCACTCAAACTTTTAAACAGACCTTAACCATCCTCTGACACTAAAATCCAGGCAATATTGTGGCAGGTCAGTGTGAAAATAATTTCCCACTCTCCCCATCTGACATACTAAGCAGCCAGCCACAGGGTCAGAGCCAGTGAAGGGAAAGGTGATGTGCTGTGTTTAAACGAATGAAATATTAATAGTCAGCCAATTAAAATAGTAGCAGTCAGAGTGTCCCAAGAATCTAGAGCAGACATTAGCACAGTACTAATAAGATGATTTCCATCAGCCACAGCCAGACAAGGCAGGTAAAGACAATGGAGGCCAGAGACCCAGGGTGGGTGGGTGCATGGGCGGGCGGCGGGTTGGGGGAATTGAAGTCGGACTTGTGCCTCTGCTTGAAAGGTGGATGAGGGTTGGGTGGTGAGAAGGGTGTCAGGACGGTCTAAAAAGATGGACAAAAGCAGTATAAATCGTCTGTTGCAAGGATTGTAGAGATGTATACGCATATTTGAGATAAAAGATTGGGCTACACGGCTTCTTTTCAATTCCTAAACAGTGTGCCCAGTTGTTTTCATTACAATCTAAAGAAATACTGATTACCTCTTCTATTTCTCTCTCCCTCTCTAGTTCTTTATTTCTCCCCTTTACCTCCTTGTCTCAATGCAGTTCAGTACAATTCATCAGGGAAATGGGAATTTTGTGGGTTCCTTGGCCTCAGAAGTACAAACACATGCAGCAGTGCACACACCAACATACAGTATGCACACAGAACAGATACACACCTATACATGCTAAACAAAAGAACAGCTGGTATAGTGTGCTGTCAAAATGTTGCCTTAATCAGTATTTGTAAATACACAACAAGCAAATAACTGCTAGAACAATATAACAGTTGGTTTAATTGTGATGCAGTTGAAATTAAACCTGCTTTTTTGGATTGCTTTCCATTCACCACGTGCACCGCTGTAATTCGCTGACTCATCATTACTAAAGGACACACAGCTCATCAAATCACACTCCTCTTTCTCCCCGCAGCCTCCCTTTCTCTCCTCATGGCTCGCTACAGTATTTCTATTCTTAGCAGGGGGACGCAGTTCTCCATTACAACCCAATGGATACTGATGTCTACTCATGCTTTTTGTTGCGTGTGTGTGGTGTGTGCGTGTGTGTGTGGGGCGTGTGTGTGTGTGTGTGTGTGTGTGTGTGTGTGTGGCTTGTGTGTGTGTGTGTGGCTTGTGTGTGTGGCATGCGTGTGTGTTGTGTCTAGTACTAAGCTAGATTAAGCCAGCTGCATCTCACATGCCTCATGCATGGCTTAACTGAGCGAAAGCCCGTCTGTGTGGGTGTTTCTGCATAATTGTAAGTCTGTGCATTTGTGCGCACGTGTGTGTGTGTGCGTTTGTATGCGCATGTTATTCATACACCCTCCATACCCACTTCTCTACTTTTCTATTATACACAGAAACACACACTCTGACACAAACTGACAATGGATTTATCACCATATATTAATCTTTAAGATCATCACTGTTATGTAATTCAATTTTTTTAATTTACCCCAATAATGCTATGTCAGTAATCCTTTTGGAGTGAATCACAGTGTAATATGCCAGTGACAGGCAGAACAAATACTTGGCTCACACATTGTGAGTAGGCACACTTCCATATGTGTACACACACACAGACACATCCACATGCACGCACACACACGCACACACACGTACACACAGTGGTATTCACAGAGTAATCAGCGCTGCACCTATTATTAATGAGAGAACCAGGTCATTAATATTTAAGCAGTGTCACGGGGGCAAATACTGTGTGTGTGTGTGTGTGTGTGTGTGTGTGTGTGTGTGTGTGTGTGTGTGTGTGTGTGTGTGTCCACATATAGAAAAGGGGCAAAGGGACTATAAGGCAATTTCCTCAGGCAGCGTAGTGAGACCTACTCCATTACAATAGCATAGACAGAGATGGAGACATATTACTCTCTTAAACAACGAGGGGAGGAAGACAAAAACAGAAATATCTGATTTTACTCCTTGTCCTCTATTTCCCATCCTCTCTTTGTCTTTTTCTCTTTTCCTTGTATCTCCTCTCCGTCAGTGGTTTTTGCCCTGTGGAGGATGAAGAGGCTCAAAGGGGAAACAGCAGATATCTCATTACATCACTCCGGATAGGATGGGCCTGGGAGGTGTGTGTGTGTGTGTGTGTGTGTGTGTGTGTGTGTGTGTGTGTGTGTGTGTGTGTGCATGTGTGCGCGCTGGTGTCTGTGTGTGTGTGTGTGTGTGTGCGTGTGTGCGCGCTGGTGTCTGTGTGTGTGTGTGTGTGTGTGTGTGTGTGTGTGTGTGTGTGTGTGTGTGTGTGTGTGTGTGTGTGTGTGTGTGTGTGTGTGTGTGTGTGTGTGTGTGTGTGTGTGTGTGTGTGTGTGTGTGTGTGTGTGGCGGTGTGATCCCTTCTAAATGAACACTGTTGGGGATTGTGACTCTTTGGTCTGTGTCTAGTCCTCCACACTTGGCATGCTCTGGTGACAGCACACACACACATTACCACACATAGATGTAATGCACACAATTTTTCTCACACCCACAGACTAACAGAATGGGGTGAGGGTAGGGCTGGGAAATACAGTATATCAATATTATATCGATAGTGTGATATGGCATAAGTGTTTTTTTTACTGGTTTTAAAGGCTGCATTACAGTAAAGTGATGTACTTTTCTGAACTTACGAGAATACCTTTTCTCCACTTTATGTCCATTATGTCCACATTACTGGTGATTACTTATCTTAAAATTTAGTGTGAAGATATTTTGTTAAAGCACCAATTGTCAACCTTAGAATATTGCTGAAATATCAATGTTGAGGTATTTGGTCAAGAATATTGTGATATCTGATTTTCTCCCTATTGCCCAGCCCTAAGTGAAGGTGTAAATAGTAAAGACTAAGCATAAAACCTGTAAATAACGACATGTGCTCTGGCCCTTTCTTTCTTTCTTTCTTTCTTCCTCTATCTCGTCCCCATATGCTTTTTCTGTGTCTGGGATTAGTGGGTATTACTTGCTCTGCAGAGCGAGGCGAATGAGACAGGTCTTACTGCCAGTTCCTAGATTGGGAGAGCAGGGAAAATATTCCTTTGGCTTTATAATAACCTCTCTTTATTAAATTGAGCTGGAGGATATGGAGGACAGCAGTCTGTTTTGTCCCTCTGAGCCGGTCATCTGTATTGTTGACCACAGTTGCCCCTAAATATAAGGTTTTTATTTTTAACATATTGATTAAAAGGTTATTAGTTAATGGTAAATCCTATAACATGGAGGGGATGAGTGTTATCCCCACATAAAGCAGATCATAGTTTACTAAGAAAGAATGTCAGTTGAAAAATCTAGACATACAAAATAGTTACAGCATCGAATATGTTATCCCACACAATCCTCCATGGACCAGCATGATAATCGTCAATCATCATGCAGTTTTTTTTTTTTTCCACAACTTTGGGGAATGACGTCGGTCACTGCACCATTCCAGATGTTGAGGAAGTGGTTAGGCTTTTATTTAATAGACTGTGTTTTAAGTTTAATATTGTGGACACTGCCCATAACACACCCACATAACCTTTGTCTTATTGCTCCATAATGGCATTCTGCCATGGTACATCATGTTCATTGAGTAGCAAAGTGGAAGAAGCCACAGGTTTCCCTTATACAGCCACACTGTAAATTAGCTTTTGATAGTTTACTTTCAAATCTTCCCCACAGCAGCATAAAGATTTCCTGGATAATTTAACTTGCAAGTGTATTTTACTTACATGGCACTCAGAAACAAGTTTAAACAAAAATTTAAACCACAGGGAATCAGATAAAAACAGGCAAAACACAATTATTATCTAAAGAATATAAGTGTGTCTTAACATTTTGGGGCATCAAAACTCTCTTTGCTCCTGTAAAATGTTAAACTTGAAGAACATGACAGGATGTGTTTGTCCCTAAAAATGTCCCTTTAAAGAAGTTATAAAAGCTCCTAATGTTGTTTTACTGTGACTGTAAGCTTAAGAATTTGTATGAATATGTTAATTGTTTCAGAGAAATTACATTGTTACCATGTGTTTGGTACATGGTAAATTGCACGATACCACAGAATGAAAAAAGTGTCAGTTATTTAACATCTCTTGGCTTAACAATTACGTAACACTCTGAAGTTTTTATGTGTACATCTTTTCTTTGACTTTTTATCCAGATCCAGATTCTTTTCAGTACAGCTGTTAACCTTTTGTAGGAGTGATTCAACCGGGAGACTTTTCATTTCTTATAGCTGCCACTCACCTAGTATTGTCAGTGGTTCCCAAGCAAATAAGTCCAGTTCAGCAAATGAAAACGCATCTTCATCTGCAGTAATGATTGCTGTGTCGAACTTCATCAGTGATTGTGCTGTGAAGGGCACACATAAAGAAATGTCACATTTTAAACTCATGTAGCCTCAAGTTGAAATCGGTTTTGGTTCCGCTAAATACATGCAGAGAGAGGAAAAATGACTCATCAGTAAGTTCAAAAACTTTGTTGTGATCCCATCAAAGAGCCCCGGTGGTTTTTCCCTTATTGGCCATCTGCCTGTGTGTGCAGTGATTTGATTACCTGGGAGCTTCATTAGGATAGAGAGACGGGAAGGCCACACTGGAAGCTCCCCTATCCTCCCTGCTAAGGTATACAGTTACCTTTGCACGGAAGAGACTGCATTGATTAGCCATATGCCTGGGAGGTGGTGTGTGTGTGTGTGTGTGTGTGTGTGTTTGGGGGGGGTAGTAGCCTCACCCAGTGCCATTACGATCGCCTTTGTGGGACTAAGAGCTGGGAAAGTTGGATAGAGATGTAGTTGTGTATGGGATAAATTTCCCCCAGTGCATCTTTGCATTAAGATCCTATCTCTCTTGGTTACCAACAAAGCAGTGATAATCTGAACATTAATATGGGACGCCTTTGCGACGCTTTTCCGGGCAATATGTGAGGCAGGAAACTGTATGTCAATCAATAGAGTGCACACAGATAGACCAGCGCAGGGCTTCCTCGGCAAGTGCCAAGGGCCTGGGGATGGACATGTTTGTGTGTGATTTTCCTAGCGGCTTTTGAAGTGTCTTTGCAGCTTGACTTAAAACCTGTTCCTATTGTGTGTCCCCCCCCCCCCCCCCCCCCCCCCCCCCCCCCCCCCCCCCGTTGTCACTTTTTCCCCACAGATTTCACTAAAGTGGCCATGTTTAATACACACGTGTTCTTGTCAAAAGGAGCAAGATGGACGTGTGATCTTTACATAAACATACCTGAGCTCTGTCAACATTGGCTTCTGTTAAAAAGAGATTTTGATTTCATTTAGTCAGCTTCTCTGTCAGCGTTGCCCCCTGTTCGGAGCCAGCTTTGTAAGAATGATGAATGGCTCTTTTAATTGTTTCTAATTGATAACTGCTCTGAAAGATTTTGTTATGAACCACTGCCAATTTAGTAACACTGATACACTGTAGTGCCTTATTAATTCTCTCCCGTCTGGCTTGAGCACTGTGCAATTGAAAAGAACTCTGTCTGTGTGTTTGTGGGCCGACGTGGCAGTAATAGCTCTTGCTGTTATAGCATGCCAGTTTTTAAACGCCAAAATACTTTTTTTTTTATTTTTAATTTTCCTCCCTTTGTCCAAGTGGTGTATTCAAGTACTCCGCGCCTTAATTGTTTAAAACGTTATAATGATGTATCTGCTGATTTACAACCCTCCTTATGTAGCTGGGTTAGGGTTATGCTACAGCCTGGTTTACATGTTTACCATTATTGTATTGTATTATGATGAGGTAATATTGCATGATAAATCCTCATCCCGCCGCCCTTTGGCAGGCATGCTCGGCTCTGCTGGTGAGCTGCTTGGTGAGAACATTTGCATACATATTGTCTTACACCTTTAGATAGACTCTCCTTCTCCCGCCCACTCTTACTCCATATCTACACTTTCAAAAGATACATTTAATGAATAAAAAGAGGAAATGAAGGAAGCAGGAAAGGAGAGGTATGTAACGAGAGGGAAAGTTGGCCATTGGTCATCAGACTTATTGACTGAGACACCTGCAACCCGTTTGGTCATTTGGTTTTTAGAGTGTATTGGCCATTCAAACAAGTAGCTCATCTGTTGTGGTGGCTTTTGTTTATTTGGCTGTTCCCACCTGCTTTGCCTGTGGGAAAAGTATTTACTGGTCCACCTGTGGCCTCTTGTCAAATCACCCAGGTGTTACCATGACACTTGGAACGACCTCTTCAGAAAATGTGACAAAAAGGGATGGGATGTAGAGATGTTGACAAAAGGAGCAACTTAAGGGCCAAATGATTGGCAGTTTGGAGTATTAACACCAAGGCGCTGCCTTTTGAACTTTGTCCAAGTATATTTTGTCATGAAATTAGTCTATTTATAGTGTGTTAATAGTCTTTTTGATTGTCAGTTGGCTGTTTTAGAAAACCTTTACAAACCAGCAGACTACACGAGCTGCCTAAATCTAGGTAGTGCCCTCTAATGTAGAACTGCAAAATTAAAAGGGAATAATGCAAAACGCTTTAAATAGATCTCAAATATATTGTGTAACGCAAGCTTTTGTGTTTAGCTTTTCATCTTAGTTTAGTTTTAAAAATAAATAAATAATGATGTACAGTCATGGGTCAACAGTCAGGACGGTTTGAAGCCAAATTCAACCTTCTTATTATTATCTCTCCCCTTTCACACCTCGTGTTTTATCTCATTATCTCTATCATGTTTCTCCTTCTCCACGTTTATCTTCTCTGCTTCCCCTCCTCCTTTCCTCCTACACCGCTTCCTCCACTCCCTCCTTTTCTACAGTGCTCAGGTTGACAGATGTTTGGCTGACTGGCCTGTCATAATAACTGTGGTGCTGGGTGTCTCAAGTGGCTGGCATTGGCTGTTCTTTGAGTACTTCACAGCCAGGACAGAACAGGACAGGACATTTCCTGGGGCTATGGGAGAGGAATGATGGGAGAAAAAATGAGGACAGGAGAAACGCAGAGCAGTAAACAAAGAGTGGTAATATTTGTTTTTGGCTCTTCACTCTCCTCAGCAGACAAACAAAGTTGGAGACTAGCTGGTGAACATACAGTTCTGGAGCATTTAGCAGAGCCAAAGAGCAGATCTGATCTAAAAGGAGAGTGACCATTGGACCTCTTCAAATGAATGCTAATGTTGCTCTGATACTGACACTGGACTCACAGCTGTGCAACGCTGCAGTTCACAGCAGTGCCGTGTTGCAAAATTAAATTTACACTCATGTATAAAACTGCCAATCAGATTAATTTACTTATTAATCAAAGGTGCCGGAACGCTTTTCCTGATCTTTCCGGCCCAAATCAATTATCGCATTGGTTAAATATTTACAAAATGTAAGCGTGTCCCCCTTTATTAATAAAAGCTGTCGTAGAAAATATATTGTACCACTCATACAAATTGATCTGCAAAAAACCTGTGAATGAATGGAGTAAAAATTAAGAGAAAAAAGCCTTTTGTTCACAATCTTTTAAGTTACCCTAACATAACCATAAAAACATCCATCATGCTTTGATAGCATGAGCCAATATTGTCAGGATAAATAGAGATAAGCTGCCAGAGAACACTAAGTTGAATATAAACATGTCCTCTTTATGTTAATGAAAACCTAAACCGGGCAGCATCACGTTCCCTACAGACATATGAGTTGTATATGAACAGGGTTGATATATAAGATTAGAGGATGAGGTGACAGGCAGGGAAGGGTTGCTGGGTTGGGGGAGAAGTGGCAAGGGGGCCACAAACCCTTCAAGCCAGCAGGAAGCTGTCTCTCAAAGATTTATAGATTCTCTGGGATCTGGACCTTGCACCTTGCTGTCAGCCTCTCTCTCTCTTTATCTTCCTGTAGATGCACCCACCGATTCCCAGTAAGATTGATCCATAGTTGCTTCAAAGTAGACAGGCAGTGGAGCTTGATATGACAGTAGTAAGATATGTATACGCCTTGTCTGCATACTGGTGCTGTTTTGTGTTTATCTTGGCTGCCCTTTCATGGCTGGAGTTGTTTTCATACTTTTTGATTTTATAAGAGACCTTTATAAATGTCTGGCTCTGTGAGGCAGATATAGACAGACAAAGGAAAGGACAGGCAGACGTGCCGTCAGACAGGTCATTTTCAGACTGGATGAGACCAGCAATAAGCCCCATATCAGCCTGGATTTGCTGTCTTATTGGACACTAAGGCTCTCCAGTTTACATCGAGCTTCGTCGATCCAACCACAGAACGAAGAGAGAGAGAGAGAGAGAGTGTTTTGGGACATGATTGATCGTTGCCAGCTATATTGCCTCTGTGGATGGCATGATTGGATTACAGTGTTTGTGATTTTTACATGGGCTGGTCTTCTTTGCTGTAATTATTGAAATGACAAGAGGCACTCACAAGGCTCCTTAAAGCTTGAAAGAAATATTGCCGCTCCATTTAGGCTCATTTGGGAGAACATGGGCCATCATGAGTGATTTTTATTTTTATTTTATTTATTTTTTTCAGTTTCAAAGCTTATTTAATTTGGTGGCTTATCATTATGAATATGTAATGACTCTGCATATAGACTTTATGAAAAAATTGGCTAGTGAAACGGTGGTACAGCAGGACACTGTGTGAATCGGTGTGCACCACAGTGCGCGCGCACACACACACACACACACACAAACCCCCAGCAGCCAACAGCCCTGTGTGTTTTTGACAGAGAGACAATTATGTAAGAGGGGAGAGCTGAAGGTTGTCTTGTCTCATGAACCACCAGAAATCCACACAGACAGACCGCACAGCGGTGAGGATAGGTGGCCCTCTCGCCTGCTGATTATAAAGGCTGCTTCATGCAATATTAAAAATGGTCCTCTGCTCCACTTCAGGGAGCACAGCTAGATATAATGCATCTGCCTGAATATTATGGATCTTTGGACGTGAAACTCAAGGCTCGACCCCTAAAACATCTTGTCGGCTTTATGTGAATCTTGGTTAAAAATAAACAGCCCTAAGCTAAAGCAGTTATTAATAAATGGGCAAAGTCCAGTGCTTGATGTATGAATAATAATTTTGGTCTTTAGGGAGCTGTCCATGTAAAATTAGATTGCTGATTGCCAATCTAAATAATTAACGGTATGATAAGTATGATTATGGAAAGCTTAGTTAACTGTGTGTTCTACACACTGCAGCCTTTACAGCTGTCATATGGGAGGTTAGAAATAATGAGCATTCACTATGGGAACATTGTGTGGGACAGCATGGCATGTTGCTACCTGTCCAGATGCGATCAGCGGCGTTAACGGGCCGCTGTCCAAGCCACTCATCACCATGACAACTCATAAAGCTGTCACCGGGGAGACTAAATGTCGATGCCCTGAGCTATGTGACCAAGACGTGTCTGTAAGTACATTAGTTCACGTGTGTGGAAAACTATGGCTCTAGTTGGACAGACAGCCTTGAACTCAGTTAAGCACTAATGAGTGTACCGTGTCCCCCGCAGGCCTGCTGTCACTCATATGTGTTACAAAAATGACCAAACTACACAACAACACTAGATTTTAAATCATCACTCCTGAAGTAAGATTCTGTTTAGGCAGATACCCGTAATTTTCATGTTATTAAAACAACACTTATAATGTTGGGCAACTTTTCACTGTAAGAACTGAAAAGAAATCTGATTTCTCAAATAAATTCATAGCACATAACTTTAACCAACATATCCAATAATATCATTATTCTTAAAGCCGGGACTTTTTCCTCTAAGACTCCCCATAGAAATGAAGTCACATAAGGAATTTAGCAGCCTGAACCGCAGTTATCCACTCAAATTAACATCTGCTTTATTTTCTAGAACTTGATTGTGTTTAAGTCCTGCATGACTCTACCCTAAAATGTGAGACTATATATAATATAGTATAGACTATACATGTCTGGGGTACATGTGCGGTATTCATGTATACACACAGTACGCAGAGGGACAGAAATATTTTGTTTTTGCCATTTGTTTCTTTTGTGTGTGTGTGTGTGTGTGTGTCAGTGTGTGTGTGTGTGTGTGTTTACAATACAACAGTTGCACACTGTAATTCACTACATTGTCATTCCTCTATTAATAATGTAGTCTTACGGAGTCTACTTTGCTGCATAAATCAATCACCATTCATGAAGCTCTGTGTAACAAATATGTGGCAGTGATTTTGTTGTGTTGGAGTGTCTTTAATGTTTGCCCACACAGACACTCTGGTGCACACCTACCTCGACCAGAGTGACCATCTTAAGGTGAAAGCCAATTATCATACAGTAGAGCTCCTGAATGCGGAGCAGAACCATGTGCCACACCTGACTGCCAAGCAGTCACCTTAAACCAAAGAGCGCTGCTCAATAGTATGATGTGGCTTGACCTGAATCATCATCACCATTCTCTCTCTCTCCTGTTGTGGCTCGGAGTCTCGCCTTACTCTCTCGACCCCCCTCTCTCCCCACCTGCTATTCAGTGGGCAAACAGACATTCTTGACATTTTGCAAAGGTTGAAGACAAAGAACCTTTGTCTCCTAATAAGGCCGTGCTCTACACCTCGCCTGAATGAGAATACTGGGAGAGAGAGGGTGGTGTCTGTGAGGAGGTGAGTATGTAGGGTGGCGTGTTTGTGTGTGATGATGGAGGTGGAAGAGGGCGGGGTACATGGGGATACAGGCAGGAGTGAGAAAATGCAAAGACAGGAAAAAGAGTTTCACGTAGAAAGAGGTGTGTGTGTGTGTGTGTGTGTGTGTGTGTGTGTGCGTGTGTGTGTGTGTTTGTCAGAGATGGAGAGACAAGAAAAATCCTCTATGGGTTGAGAAAGATAACAGTTAGGTTTCAGGGGCCATTGTAAGCAATAGCTGCAGGAAATACGCAACACACACTGATGCTTCACCCGCAGTCACACAGACAGACACGGATGTTCTACAAGAGAGCGATATTCTCCATCACTCCAGGAGCTTGAAGCGGAACTCAAAACACCCAAGGTCCTTCTGGTCTCTTCTCATCTCTCTTTCTCATCCATCACACCCCTCAGCTCTACCTTTCACCTCCCTTACCGCCTCTCTCAATCTCTCTTGCACCTATTCCTCCGCAGTTCTCTCAAAGAAACTCGCTCCAAAACATCTGAAGCAAGGAAAACATAGAGTCGGAGCAAGTGTAAGCAAAGACAGAGGTGCTATGAAACGCAGAGGTTTAAATAGTTAGAGCTTGCCACCTGGTCAAGCACATTTCAACGTTTGGTTCAACCACTTCTTGTTTTTCACTCTGCCAGTGTTGAGTTACCTCTACCAAATTCCTTTCACTTACCATACAGCTTGGCCCCGTGTTATGCAATTTTCCTGCATTGTCTCATTCGCAGTTTTCAAGCCACTGCAATTTTGCAAAGGCGCAGAGTGTAAAGTAAGAAAAACAATAGTTTTTTTTCAGTTTTCTTGGTTTTGTCTTTCAACATTATATAATCAAAAGGTAAAAATATCTGGACCTGTCTTTAAAAGCAGATGGTGTGGTAATGACATCAGACTCGTTAAAGGCAGCTACAACTAGGAAGAGCCAAGGGTTGTTGTGAAGTACACTTAAATCCAGCCTTGTCTGCTAATAATGAGAATAAAAGTTGAGAGAGATGAGCTGTTAAAACAAAATATGTGCTGCTACAATCTTGGCATTCTGCTTTCTTATAGTCTCTCGATTTTCTCTATATTAATCTCTATCTTTCCCCCCTCTTCTTCTTCCTCTCTCTTTTTATGTGTGGGTATTCTGTCACTCACTAGAATGTGGGCAGATATGGGATCACATTCAGACTTCCAGATTCATTCTGCGAAAGACTTCAGGAGCCAATATTAGCCACGCGGTCGTTGTTTTACCCATGAGCCCGTTGCCTTGGAAACGTTGCATAAGAGGGAGTGGGATGCCCCTTGCTGATTGGGAGACAAGGTGGCAGATCTCTCTTCCTCTACCCTCCTCGTCCCTGTATCTTCCTCTTGCATCTTGTTTCTTTTCCCTCCACTCAACACTTGTTCTAACTGCATGTGTCAAAACCCTGGAGCTCCAACTTTCCCCTCACACCCCTTAATAAAGGTCCACAGTCAAAAAAAGCATAAATATGACAGTTGTGTCTTCAGATTAGTTAAATCTCCTGTTGAAACGTTGATTTGTGGCCCAATTAGACATGTTTGTCCACACAGTGCCCACACACAAGCACCTGCATACACACACACGCACACCGCTCCATGAGCTGTGTTGTGTGTTATCCTTGGCAGTGGGAGGCCTTGGTTGGAGTCAGGGAGGATAGCGCTTTGTTGAATCCACTGAGACTGCATGTTCAAGATTGCATGACTTGTCCTTCCATGGCTTCCATACACGCAAGGCCATGCTGTGTCTACATACCAGCAGGATGAGAGAGATGGAGGATTGGTGAGGGAGGGAAGGGTGGCCTTGGCTCCAGACACGGGACAATTTATCTTCTGTATCCTCACTGACTCCAACTCTTTGCCTGATTTATAAGTTTAAAAAAGAAACTAGACTAAACACTTGAAACTGAATCCAGTCATTTAGGGGTTGGAACAACAGTTTATCCAAAATGCCCTAACAACATGACAACACACTGTCTACTATACCTGTGTGGGCGAAAAACGCGAAGTAATTAGGGATCTGAACAAATCGGGGCTGCAGTAGGTTGCACACTTTCTGATGGAAAAAACTCAAATTTAGTTTCTTAATTTGAATTTCTTTTCCAGCATGTACAATAGCAAGCCAAGAAAAGAGCAGGGTGGGCAGCCCCTGTGTGAGGTAGCTGTCTTAATCCATGTGTTTAGCAAGCACCATCTGCTGCTTTTATTCAGATGGGAGTAGAAATATTTGGTTGATTAAGAGAGGATCTGTGCAGGATGGCTGCACCGTTACCACCAGTTACGAAGGATACACAGGCAAAATTCTGTCAACTGGTGTCTTGGAAGGCAAACAAAAGAAGTACATCCTCTCTTCTTGCCTGGTGTCCTTCTTCAGTCTTAGTCTCATCAAGATTCTGGTTTACTGTGAGATCCATTAAGTAGCAAAGCAGCGCTCCACCACTGTGTTCCTGGCCAAGAACGGCAGCCCAACATCACCATGCAAATGCTCAAATAAGTACACGTGTGCTGGATGTGAAGCGCACTCACACACACACACACACACACACACACACACAAACCAGGGTTTTTGCTTTCTCAGAATGGACCGGCAGTAAGCATGATCGTTCTGCTTACAGTAAAGGCAATGAGTCTGTGTTAGCTAATTTTATTTCTGACAATTTAAGAAACCCAAATGTATATTATGCTTGAGTAAGTATAACCCCAATTTAGAAAACTGGTTAAAAAGTCATTTTACTATTGAAGTAAATCTCTGGGAGTGTCCGGTACAGCCTCATAGTCAAGTTTAAGTTCTGCTTGTTCAATGGTTTTTTAATTTGACTTGCTATTTGCTATCTCAATTCTTGACATTTTAGTGCTGGTAATTTTCTAAAACCGCTTTCCCCATGCAGAAAAAAACCCTGCACACACGCTAAACACAGTTTATGTACCTATTTTAATAACTTGAATAACGCTGTAATTTTTTTCATCTCCAGGTGCTGATCTAGGTGGTCTCATGGACCTGGAGTCTCTGTACCGCGGCGTGGAGCAGAGTATCAACCACACGCGAGCCGGGCGAATGCGCAGACAGAGCCTGGACAGGGCCTACAACATCGAGGTGCTGCTGGGCGTCGACGACTCGGTGGTCCAGTTTCACGGGAAGGAGCATGTGCAAATGTACCTGCTCACACTCATGAACATTGTAAGTGTTGATGGCATGCAGTTAGAAACACACCATAACTCAAACAAACAGACAGGGAAATCTATAAATACACTGGATGTCAATTAAAAGAATGTAACATGAAATTTGGCACCTGTTGTGTAAACTGCTGACACTGAAAGTTATTATAGAGCCTGGGATCTCAGGTAGCACATCATACACAGCACAAATAAAATAAAAAAAATTAGGAAATCTGTTCCATTTGAGTTATATGGGAAGTAAGTCACAGAGAGGTCAAAGAATGAGGGTAACACACCGAATGAACGAGGATTTAATTCCCTTCCTACATGTTCTGATCCAGCAATCCGGCATGGGTAATCCTTTCTTCTCTATCTGAATATGATGAGACTTCATTTGTTTGAGTGTGTGTGTGTGTGTGTGTGTGTGTGTGTGTTTGTGTGTGTGTGATGCAGAAGCAGCAGGCTGTATGCCCCAGGCCACAACAACACTTAGCCAAGCACTCAAACTCCCAGGTGTGTGTGTCTGTGTGTACATGCGCTTGTGAGTTGGTGTGAGACTGAACACACTGCAGACTTTAATCTTTGCAAATTAAACCTGTGGTGAGAGTGCTGTTTGCACGCATTTGTACGTGTGTGTGCGTGTCTGTTTGTGTGCGTTCTCCTGTTAGCTTTCGCTTGTATTGCGACCCACTGCGCAAGGAACCAATCTCCGACTGTTAAGCAGGTGCAAGCGTACAGCAACAAATCCTACCACACCTCTTTGTCTCAGCTCAGCGCTTGAGAAAGAACAAGATCCGCTGTGCTCTCTGCCTCCCCTTTTAGATATTTGTTAGACAGTATATGAGAAGGGAATATGCAGCTCTGTCGCAGCCCCCCTCTAATCTGTGGGGAAGAGATGGAGAGACAGAGGGAGAAGGAGTATTTTAAACAGCGCATTCGGAATAAATTACTGACAGCCAGATAAACAGAAATAAATAAATAAGGGCTGCCTCCCACGCGTGGCATCTGGGCGACTTTCATCTTGAAAGTTTGCTTTGCTCACTTTAGGATGGGTGCGCTCTCCCTCCCTCTCTCCCTCCTTCCCTCTCTTTCTCTATCTCTCTCTCTCTCTTGCTCTCACTGTCTCTTCCCATCTCTCTGTTTTATATCTTTTTCTCACTCTACCAGTCTCTCAGCAGCACTGAGTCGCTCCACGCTAAGCTCTTTTGCATTGTTACTCCCTGACTTGGGTGGTTTAGGGCGCCTCCTCAAAGATGTTATAAAACAAAAGACTGTTTAAGTAAAATGTGAGTGATAACAAAGGTTTATAGTGAGACATGCAAGGTCAATTTAGAGAAGGTATATTTGTAGCAATAGATTTAACAATATACAGTAAAGATGCACTCTAAAGCTATTCATATCTAGGCAGGTTTTTTTGTTATTGTAATAGTGTGGCTGCTTTACCACACAGAAAGATGGGAATACTTTGACACTGGAAAACAAAACCATGTCAAATGTATGGCATGTTGTCTCCTCTTCAGTGTTTTACTGCTTCCACTGTCTTCTAGGGGTTTTGAAATGAATCATTGCATCGATGCAGACGTGGATAATTCTGCATCGATGCAGCGACAGACACAATCGATTATTGCCTACTGATGTTGCTTGTTGATATTCCGGTGGCTCCTTTTTTTGGTTTTGCCTTTTTTCTGTAGTCTGCTGTGTTCAGACTCCTATACATTCAGAAAGTGTCTTTTTTTTTTTAAGAGCAGCTCCAATGAAAAAGGGAATTTAGGTACTATATCTGACTGCTCGAATGTTTTGAAGAAAACCATAAGTAGCAATATAAAATATAAAATTCTTGGAACAAGTCTTCTCCTTACTTTCAGACTGAATTAAGTCCCTGACATAAAAGGCTTCTGTGTATATATATTCTTGTTTTTGTCACCTTCGACACACTTAGAAAAAGTGGTCCTGTGTTTTGTTGCAACAGCTGTAACAGTGTTGTAGAGCCATCCTCAAAGACTAAGTAAAACGCTTACCTTTTAGCACAAAAGGGGTTATTCTGTAAAACTACAATGATTTGTTTCTCATGGTCTGTTTTCACAATTTTTTATGTAATTACATCTTCCTCTACTTCTTACCTCTCTGTCCAAATGACAAATTTACAAAGTGTGTGTGTGTGTGTGTGTGTGTGTTGCAGAAAAGGGGGCGGTTCTGCTGTCTGCAGGACATCAAAGTGCTCCCACTAAATCCTGTCTGCGAAGTTCAGCGAGAGTGTCAAACTGTGTGTGTGTGTGTGTGTGTGTGTGTGTGTGTGTAGGTTGAGTTTAATGTGTGTATTGGTAATTCGGCTTCCCACTCCTTTCCCATGTGTTTACCTCCCTTCCCCACATTGTACTTTTTTTTCAATTGCATCAACAATAAGTCTAGCAACCTGGCTTAAATATTCAATAACCATCAGTGGATGAGAATGCACATGCACATAGAAGTGTGTATCTTTGACATAGGAGACCACAGGTTGCAGCCCTTTTCTGTTGGTTTCTTTTAACCCTGGCACAATTTTCCTTCTTAATTTAAAATGTTTTAGTCATTTAACTGAAATCAAACCTGGTCTATACTGTTGGCAGATCTAAAAACAAAAGTCACTTATGACTTACATCAGGGTCATTTTAAAGGGCAATGATAAACCGTTAAAGGACCGGTCACCTCTTGATCTAATAAGCTGCCCATTTCCAAATAATGTACATTTTAGCCTTTTTGAAGGGATGAGTGGTGTTTCATTGATATGGGGTCTTTTATATAAAAACACAAGGGACAGCATCAAACTTTAAGTAGTGTGTGGTGTATATTTATTGTAATTTGGACAGGGAGGACAAAACAAACAAGAAAAGAACAACCATAAAGGCAAGACAACTACCTGTGTCAAATCTAGAAAGATAGAGACAGAGAGAAGGCAACACAAAAGGGGGAAATAAATATCAGAAAAAATTAGAGAAGGGGAGGAGAAATGGCTGGCCAGTAAGCTGTGTGCATTGTGTTTTGCTGGGCCACAGGTGACAAAGTGCACTGAAGCAAGAGTGTTGTAGCAACATTGTTGTGATCAATTTTGTAAATTATGCTGTGTGCCAAATGCCAAGTGGGGGCCATTGTGCGGTCATCTTCCCATGGTGAACATCATGGTGATAGATTTTGCGGCCAACACTGATTGTGGTCTGTCTACATGTCTGACCCCTTCATTAATGGAGACCTTTAGAGAGTGCCGCTTAGTGTTAATCACACTCTCCATGGATATGAATATTCACTACAGATGAGGAAGGTACACGTGTTTGTATGTTTAATTTAAATGATGCAAATTGGCATACTGAGGTGTCTTTTGTCAGCACCTTAAAACCTCCAGAATGTGATAAGAGCTGTCTGGAAGTGCTTCAGATTGTTCCATCTTGTCTTTACCAAAAGTATTGGAGGCTGTCTAAAGTCATATTAATGAATGGTAGAAAGAGCTGGGAAAGGAGAGGTAGTCCAGGTAATAATAGACACCTTGTTAGCTGGGAAGTGTCACAGATAAAAACCGTAAGGAGCACTGTCAGACTGAGAGCTCAAAATTCTGGGTCTCAATTTTTAAATATTCCCATGTGTGTTGACAAAAAAGTAGAAAAGCTGTCTAAACTCTAATTTATGTGGCACTTGAGCCAAAATGTATTAGATGACTCAGTTCTGTCTCATCAGCAGCTGAGTGTTTTTAATGCATATTTTCAAAATGTTTCCCAACAAATTAAATGACAAGTTAATGTACACAATGAGCTCAGTGTATAAGCACTGTGAAAATCTTCCTATTATACCACTGTTGTCTTGAATGTATTTTAAACCTTTATAAGCATATAACTGCTATGTATCTTGGTCTTAGTAAGGGCAGAGAAATCAAAATCTTACTTCCTACTAAATGTAATTTAAATATTTAAACTGAGGTGTCATTTTTGTAACATGTACTGAACGTGTGAACCTGTGGATGAGGGCAGCTAAAGAAGGGCCGATGAAAAACATCAAGACAGAACTGCTCGTGTCTCTCATGTTCTTGGGTTTGTAGTCTGGACTATCCCTCCCTTATTCCCTCTTCTAGCACTTGGTTTTGCTTTTGCAGCCGTTAACATCTCTCCTTCCTTTTCATGATTTAGATTTTAATTGAATCTCTAACACTAAAATAAAAAAAAAAACATCCAGATTTAAAGGTTATAAATGCGCAGAAAAACATAAGCAGGATTTAAATTATTAATGTTTTCTTAAGCAGCTAAAGGGTTAATTGAATGACTTTGTTTGGAAACATAAGTAAAACAGGCCTATATTTCATAAACAAACAAAACAAGTAAGTAAAACATTTGATATATCTATATTATATGTAGTTAAACAGAAGCTGCTTTTAATATCACTCCTTGCTCAGCCTTTGCCAATTTTCTCCTACATTTTCTCTTCAATTCTTCATCCTGCCTTTTGCAGCGTTAAGTGCAAGGCTGTGGCTGCATTATTTATCCGATAGTAATGACTTTGTGCCTCGCTGACCTCTAGGCCTGCATTAGTTACCACACACACACACACACACACACACACACACACACATACATACACAATCTACCTTGGACACCTGTAGCCTGGGTGGTAAATAATGACACCTGGTGTCGCCCTTCAGCAGCATTAATGAGAGACATTCCTGTACAATTGTTAACAATGAACTCTGTGTCTGTTGTGACTGTGGGTGTTTATGTGTGCATGTATGGGTGAGCACATTTCAGTGAATATGAGGGTGTGTTTGCAATTATAAATCGCTGCGCCACATCTGTCCTCTAATGTAAAGCATCTGGATGTGAAGTGTCCAACTGTATGCAGGTGTTAAAGTACATGAGAGACATCGAGCCAGAGTTAGTGGAGTGAAAGGACACTAGGCTGCTGCGTGTGTGCGTTTGTGAGTGTGTGCGTGCTTGCGCACGTGCATGCAAGGCTTAGTGTGTGTGTGTGTGTGTGTGTGTGTGTGTGTGTGTTGCTGGGTGTGTGGCTGTGTGTTTGTGTGTGTGTGTGGCGGGGTGTGTGTGTGTTGCTGGGTGTGTGGCTGTGTGTTTGTGTGTGTGTGGCGGAGTGTGTGTGGCTATGTGTTTGTCATTAGATTGGACCTTGAATTGTCAGGGTCACCTGAAAGTCAACTGTCCCTAATTAGCTCAACAGTTGTCAAGGAAACAGACTAAATCAGGCCAAATGTGAACTGACCAAGCCAAGTGTCCATGTCGTCTCAGACAAACACCGCTACACACACACATTCATTATGTGTCATTTACTTGTGATGACTATGTGGCATTGGCACTTATATTTCAGCCTGCAAAAATAACGAGAGACAAATGTTACCAAATGAGACAGAAATACCAGCCGGTTGCCAGTCAGATGGGAAAAATGAACAGACACACACACACACACACAGTCTCAGACAGGGTCAAACAGAGAAGACAAAAACATTATGTCTTTGTTTGGGGGTTGCTTAGCAACTCTTTTTTAATGTGTGAAAGGAGCATCCAAAATGTGGAACCGAAGGTTGCTCAAAGAAAACTTATCTCATGTCATTGACTCTAAAACTCATCCTCTTTCCTTGTTTTCAGGAACTAAATCTTATTTTGAAATACGAAAAGTATTTATTTTTTAAATGACATTAGTTTTTCACATCATCGGTTGTTGCCACTGAACTTGGTATATTGTATATATTATATTCAGTTGTGGATAGTGTAATTACATTTTAAAGTACAATTTAAAATGACTTTTACTTTATTTGCATATTTCCATTTTATGCTACTTTATAATTCAATTTAATAACATTTCACAGGGAGATATTGTAGTTTTTATCTCACTACTTTGATCCGGCCGCTTAAGTGACTTTGCTTGTTAGGATTTTACATTCTAAACACATAATCGATTTATAAAATACCTCCAAGAAGGCTTCGTTTCTACTCCCTAAGCTCGTCCTACAGTGGTGTGAAAAAGTGTTTGCCCCCTTCCTCATTTCCTGTTCCTTTGCATGTTTGTCACACTTAAGTGTT